>NC_057811.1:351463060-351665309 GCF_018294505.1 Triticum aestivum | reverse complement strand
CGACGCCACCGCCGGATCCCGAAGGTCGCGTCACCCGCCCCCGTCGCGTTGGACCGCCCGTCCCCGCCTCTCCCTCGCGCTACTCCCTCCCGAGCTGGACGCCATTGCCCCACCGCCCTCGTCGCCGGCGGCCTGGACGCTGCCCCGTCCACACCATCGACGCCCTTCCGCTTCCCCGAGCCCATGGCCATGCCCTGCAGCTCCTTTGTGAGCACCCCGTCAGGCCCCTCTCCTCTCTCCCTCGCACGCCCATGCTCGCCCTCACCCTCGTTGTCCGTGCGCGAGACGCCGTGTTCCTTGCCCCTGCCTGCGCGCTGCTCACTGCAGCCTGTGCACGCGCCCATGCGTGGCCTCACTGCCACGGCTCACCCCCACTGCCGCGCCCCGCCTTGGCTCCCTGCCCTGCCATGGCCTGCCTCCCCTCTCGCCTGCAGCCGGCGCCCAGCCCGCCTCGCCGGCGCTGGCGCGCGCGCCTGAGGCGGCCGCCCGGATTAGCCCATTAACAGGCGCCTGCCCGTCGCCCTCCTGCCTGCTAACCCGCTAAGGCCCCATGTGCCTTTGACATGGGGGCCCACGCCCCAGAACGTTTAATAAAAAAAGAATTTAAAATAATAATAATAAAATTATTAATTAATTAATTAATTAACCAAATTAATTATGTCTAATTAACCTAATTAACTAAACCTAATTAATCTGTATATTAAACTAATTAACTAGGTTAATTAGTTGTCAATCAATGACATGTGGGCCCCCTGTCTAGTTTGACCAGTCAAACTGTTGACTGGGTTGACCCAGTACATGACAGGTGGGTCATGTTTGACCCTGTTGACCAGTCAACAGTTGACTGGTCAAATGCTGACTGGACCCCCTTGACCCCACTTGCCAGCCACAGATACATTCTGTTGGGTACAATTCTGTGTACCCATAGCAATTTGACGTTCAATTTTCAAATTAAAACAAATTAGAATTTTTTTTAAAACTTTACAAATTAATATAAAATAATCCGTAATTCAGATGATAATACTTTGTACATGAAAGTTGGTCAGAATGACGAGACAAATCCGGATACGCTCCCGTTCATCCGCCACACATCCCTAGCATAGCAAACTCACAACTTTTCCTCTCCGATTCATCTGTCCGGAAACGCGAAACACCGGGGATATTTTCCCGGATGTTTCCCCCTTCGCCGGTATCACCTTCCACCGCGTTAGGGCATACCTAGCACCCCGTATTGCCATGTTATGTTTTGTGATGCCTTGTTTACTCCGTATTTACTGTTCCTTCCCCCTCTTCTTCTCCGGTAGACCCCGAGACCGGCGCTGATGCCGCTGAGTACGACTACGCCACCGACGACCCTTCTTCCTGTACAACAGAGCTTCCAGGCAAGCCCCCCCCCTTGATACAGCTTGCATTAGACTAGTGTAGCATGTTACTGCTTTCCGTTAATCCTATCATGATGCATAGCCTGTCATTGTTGCTACCGTTGTTACCCTTACCTGCTATCCTACTGTTGAGTATAGGATACTAGTGTTCCATCAGTGGCCCTACACTCTTGTCCGTCTGCCATGCTATACTACTGGGCCGTGATCACTTCGGGAGGTGATCACGGGTATATACTATATACTTTATATACATGACACATGTGGTGACTAAAGTCGGGTCGGCTCGTTCAGTACCCGCAAGTGATTCTGATGAGGGGGCTGAAAGGACAGGTGGCTCCATCCCGGTAGAGGTGGGCCTGGGTTCCTGACAGCCCCCGACTGTTACTTTATGGCGGAGCGACATGGCAGGTTGAGACCACCTAGGAGAGAGGTGGGCCTGGCCCTGGTCGGCGTTCGCGGATACTTAACACGCTTAACGAGATCTTGGTATTTGATCTGAGTCTGGCCATTTGGTCTATACGCACTAACCAACTACGCGGGAACAATTATGGGCACTCGGCGTCGTGGTATCAGCCGAAGCTCTTCTTGACATCAGCGACGGAGCGGCGCGCGCCGGATTGGACTGGAACGCCTGCTAGGCTAGGTCTGCTTCTGGCCGGGTACGCAACGTGCAGGTGTGCAATGGGCGATGGGCCCAGACCCCTGCGCGCATAGGATTTAGACCGGCGTGCTGACCTCTCTGTTGAGCCTAGGTCGGGCTGCGACGTGTTGATCTTCCGTGGCCGGGCATGACCCAGAAAAGTGTGTCTGGCCAAATGGGATCGAGCGTGTTGGGTTATGTGGTGCACCCCTGCAGGGAAGTTTATCTATTCGAATAGTCGTGTCCCTCGGTAAAAGGATGACCCGAAGTTGTACCTTGACCTTATGACAACTAGAACTGGATACTTAATAAAACACACCCTTCCAAGTGCCAGATATAACCCGGTGATCACTCTCTAACAGGGCGACGAGGAGGGGATCGCCGGGTAGGATTATGCTATGCGATGCTACTTGGTGAACTTACCATCTACTCTCTTCTACATGCTGCAAGATGGAGGTGGCCTGAAGCGTAGTCTTCGGCAGGATTAGCTATCCCCCTCTTATTCTGGCATTCTGCAGTTCATTCCAGCGATATGGCCCTTTACACATATACCCATGCATATGTAGTGTAGCTCCTTGCTTGCGAGTACTTTGGATGAGTACTCACGGTTGCTTTCTCCCTCTTTTCCCCCCTTTCCCTTCTACCTGGTTGTCGCAACCAGATGCCGGAGCCCAGGAGCCAGACGCCACCGTCGACGACGACTCCTACTACACCAGAGGTGCCTACTACTACGTGCAGCCCGCTGACGACGACCAGGAGTAGTTTAGGAGGATCCCAGACGGGAGGCCTGCGCCTCTTTCGACCTGTATCCTAGTTTGTGCTAGCCTTCCTAAGGCAAACTTGTTTAACTTATGTCTGTCCTCAGATATTGTTGCTTCCGCTGACTCGTCTATGATCGAGCACTTGTATTCGAGCCCTCGAGGCCCTTGTCTTGTATTATGATGCGAGTATGACTTATTTATGTTTTAGAGTTGTGTTGTGATATCTTCCCGTGAGTCCCTGATCTTGATCGTACACGTTTGCGTGCATGATTAGTGTACGATTGAATCGGGGGCGTCACACATTCGCTTCAAACAACAAGCATAAAAGGGCCCTGCGCGATCTCGCCGAAGTTTGCCAGGTCGCTGCAATTGACCCCTGGAACGACACGGCCATAACCTTCAACGCCGGTAACGAACCTAAATACAGAACAATCCGAGCCCCAGCTGCCCTAGTCCTCAGTCCCATCATGGATGGCTTTCGACTTACAAAAGTCCTCATGGACGGCGGCAGCAGACTAAACCTCATTTACGAGGACACGCTCCACAAGATGGAAATAGACAGGAGCGGCATTGAGAAAAGCAGCACAACATTTCGAGGTATCATTCCCAGCCGGGAAGCTCGGTGTGCAGGAAAAATTACACTTGATGTGGTGTTCGGCACGCCGGAGAATTATCGGTCCGAAGAAATAACTTTCCAGGTGGCCCCTTTCAACAGCGGGTACCACGCCCTCTTAGGGCGAGAGGCCTTCACGCGCTTTCAAGCCATACACTACAAAAAAATACACTTCCGTGATGATACGTGTTTGTCACAGTAGGTCGCATTTTCTGTCATGCTTGTACATCCATGACGATTTTATGACAGAATCAAGATAGTCATACCTGTGCTGTCGTAGAAGTGTTCCATGACATTACCAAAATTATCATCACGGAAGTGTCCACTTCCATGACGATAAATCCCGCGTCACAGAAGTGCTTTCGTCAAGGGTGACCGACACGTGGCATCCACCGTAACGGAATGCCGTTAAGCTACTGAGTCGGGTTTTGGATCCGATAACCCGTTAACAGCCCCGACCAATGAGGATTTTCCACGTGTAAAATCATCATTGGTTGGAGGAAACACGTGTCGACTCATCGTTGGGACAGATGTCATCCACTCATTGGACAGAAGGCGCCTATGATACGTCGACACGTGGCATGGCCCAACAGAGGCCCATTCCTATGAAAAGGCTGGCCCGTTTGACTTGGTCAAAAGGTGGCGGGCCGGCCCATGTAAAGCCTGTTAACGGCCTGTTCGCATATAGCCCATTTACAGCCCGCTAACCCAAGGCCCGTTACGCCCTATCCGAATTAGGCCCAGTAGCGTCATCTGGGCCACCCAATATGATTCCAGCCCGTTTTCACTTCTGGCCCATGTATGGCCCATGACGCCTTTCGGCCCATATGAGGCCCTATGTAACTCTTGGCCTATTAACGGCCCGTGGTGAAACTGGCCCGTAATGAACAGTGTATCACTTTACACCCATTAACGGCCCGTGGTGAAACTGGCCCGTAATGAACAGTGTATCACTTTATACCCATTAACGGCCCGTTATTCCGTTGGGCCGTTTCCAGCCCATGTTATCTTTCGGCCTTCTTAGAGCCCATTTATTCTTGGGCTCATTTCCAGCATTCGTTTACTTACGGCCCGTTACTGTCATTTTCTGCTTGTGGGCCAAATTCAGCACGTGGTTACAGTCGGCCCGTTTGTGGTTCGTTAATACATTGGGCCATTTTCATAGCGTCATCAAATACGGCCTATTAACGATGGCCCGGTATGGTCGGCCCATGAACGGACGATTCCAACTCTAGCCCGTTTACGGCCATAATGCGGCCTGTTATTGGCCCATGTTTGGCCAATCGATCATACTGCCCGTATAAGGCCCATTGATGATACGGCCCGTAGAAGGCTCATTGTTTCTACGGCCCGTAGAAGGCCCATTGTTTCTACGACCCATAGAAGGCCCACTGTTTCTACGGCCCGTAGAAGGCCCACTGTTTCTACGGCCCGTAGGAGGCCAAGTGTCACTACAGTAAATATTAGCCCATGGTTATTGTAGCCTAGTTTTAAAAAATAGGTTATTGCAGCCACTAGCAAACCGCGGAAAAAGAACTGCAATGACTACAAGCAAACAAATAAACAAGACAACAAGGAAATAAATAAGCAAGCAACTTACGCTAGGCTATCACGGCTATCACACATATTACATCCACTGGGCATCAAAGTTCGCCACCAGTGCAAATAAATGCGCCGACAAAAGAATATACAAAACTGAGAGCACTTCGGAAGGCACTAGGCCTGGCCACGTCGGGCCCCCCAAACAGCTGAAGAAGCTGAGTAGACCTCGGTTGTGTCAACGATAGATGCATCAACACTAGATTTAAGGCATGATGGTGCGCACGGCAGTCCTCTGACATCTTCATTGCATCTTTGACTTCAAGTCGGAGCTGAGCTGAAGCAAGCCTTTCCGCTTTAAGTTGAGACTGAAGAAGTCGAACTGATTGAGGCAGCGACTGCACAGAGGTTGTCTCACACCTGCTGGTGAGTAGCTTCAACTCACTGTCTTCATCAAGACAGGACCTTGGGGTCATCTCACTGTCCTCAAGATGGTTTGGCTCACTATCTTCCCTAAAGTTCTGCCTGGCGTAAGAGATACGAGTCTGAAAGAGAAACTAGGAGACACGTAACAGGTTTCACAATTATATAAGCAAATAAATGGATCTATTCTACGTAAGGAACATGTTTTTATAACTACAATTTGCAACTGGTAGTTGTTGCAAACATCCAATCAGATGTAAACAGCAAAGCAAACAGCAGTGGAGGAAATGATGCCTATCCAAATCTATACTAGAACAAAGTTTGAAGGCTTGAGAAGGATGAACTTACATTACATGTTAACACGGGCTGGACAAAGCCCTTCTCCATGTTGATGGAAGGATAATACAATAAATTCCCCAAAGAAAATTCTTTATAAGCGTTGCCATTATTCTACATTTTGCAAAGAGTAAATATAGATCAAATAATATTGGAAGAAACAGAGGATAATGAAGCTCAGGTGCAGACTGATGATACATAATCAAATAGCAATTAATTAAGTACAGCGTTACAAGGCAAAAGGGAGAGAGGTACTGACAAGAGCAATGCAGAGCCCATTATTGTTTTGAGATCGTATGATCCTTTGAGCAAGGAGATTCATCTGAAATTAGTTTTCATACAAGAGAGAAGGTAAGGCACAAGCAGAAATTTAGGAGTTCAAATTTTGAATTGATACCATAGGCAGTACCTGACGCTGGGCTCCCAGCAGTTCTAATAGGGGTTTGGCCACTGGAGTAGGGGTAAAGTGTGGTACAGTTGGGCCTGTGTTTTCTGTGGCTGCTGATCTATCTGATTTAACAGGTATCACTACCTTTTCCAAATACCTAGTTTGTACTCCATGAGGATCTGCACTCACCCTCTTCCTTTTGGACATCTATTACGAAAGAACAACATTTGACTGGAAAAGCATAGTGTGACGACACATGGAATAGGTACAGAAAATGGATAGGTATGGCATATACTCATATATGATGCTTAAACTAAGCAGATGGTGTAACAAAGTAGAAGTAATGCAAGAGGTCAGATGCAAAATATGTGCGACCAATACAACTTTGCAAAGTTAGAGCAAGCACCTTAATGGGTGAATAAGATAGGCCATCCTCCACCATGCCAAGTTTGTTAGCCAGTGGATCGTTCCGCAATATTCCTCTCGTGCGCCCATTCTCATATTCATTTTGATAATGTTCAATATCTGACATGCATGAAAACATAAAAACAAGTGAGATTTTCTTTGTAATGCAGAAGTGATTCTAATCCAATACTGCCTCCCTGTAAACCCCTTTGTGCTATCTTTGCAATTCTTTTAAAAGATGTCATGCATGCTGTAATTTGTTGTGTGCATTAATATAATGTGGCCTACTACTCAAAATATGAGAGCTCCAGAAGTGATGACACTTCGCAGATGATAGCTTCAACATATAGTAAAGAAGAACAAGTCGACCTGACCTGACAGATTCAAAATATACTAAGGGAGAACAACTCGACCTGACCAGTCGACCGCAAGAGAAGAGTATCATCTTAAAGAAGAGCAAGCAGATTGATGATATTACAAGTCTTTCAATACAATGTCGGTTGGCCACCCATGATGAACCAGAGCGCACAGAGAAATATTATTCTTTCCGGTCTCTCCATATGTGGCTCACATGCATTTCGAAACTAAAGTAGGAACATTTAGCTAACCAATTAAACATCTCTCAGTTCTACTAATATCAGCAATAATATCATATATGAATTTGTACAACTAAGCTTGTTTAGCTCGATGGGTGGAGCAGTGCTATTACGACACGAACCACGTAGGCTGATTGTGGTCATCATAAAATGGGAAAACATAAGCATGATGAGTACAGTGTTGACCGTGGCAGTGGGATGGCAGATCTGAAGCTGCAAACCGTGCAAAGGGTAGTTAGCAACCGATGTTTGCTTTGAAATAACAACTAAGATTTGGTATGGACAAGAAAGTACAGTCAACAAGTGACAAAGAAATGCAATTATGCTGTCTCTCTATATGTCGCGACATGCATTTGGAAACTCAAGTGGGACCTTTAGCTAACCAATTAAATGTGTCGGTTAACTAATATCAGTATCATATCACAATCATATTTGAACAACTAAGCTTTCGAATTCTGAGTGTTGTGTTGTTTAGCTTGAAGGGTGGAGTAATGCTAGTACGACAG
Organism: Triticum aestivum; assembly: GCF_018294505.1. Lineage (NCBI taxonomy): Eukaryota > Viridiplantae > Streptophyta > Magnoliopsida > Poales > Poaceae > Triticum > Triticum aestivum. Next base: position 351,657,720 of record NC_057811.1, on the reverse strand, counting down.
AAAGCACCTACGCAGATCATAGTAGAGTAGATAAAAGGGGAAAACCCTAAGCATCAAGAGAAAAATCAGGAAAGTGGAACTAGCTGGACCAGTGGGTGGCACACATGCTTTTCAAAACGAATGTAGGAACATTAGGTGACCAATTAAACGTTCTCTGTTTTAGTGATATGAGCATCATATCAGATTCGTATTTCAACACGTAAGCTTTGGGTTGAGGTCTTGAGGAGCAGTGCTAGCACGACACGAAGCACCTACGATGATGGTAGTGAATATAAAGGGGGGAAACCATAAGCTTTATGAGTATAGTGCCCGTGCCATGGCGGATCTAAAGGTGCAAACCGGACAAAGCTACTTCGCAACCAATGTTTGCTTTCAACTAGCCACTACGATTTGGTACGGACAAGAAAAGTACAGTAAACAAATTACGATCTATTTTCCGGGTGAGATCAATAACTTAAGAACATATGGAAGAGTACCACCTCTCTTGCGACGCCGTGTAGGCCTATGCTGATACGTTGAGGGTGATGCGGGTGCGATGGCTGTCAGCGGCGGGGAAGAAGACTTTAGACGGCAGACGGCCGGGTCGGGGGATATATCCTGTTGCCGTGGATGAGGCGGTCGTAGGAGCGGCAACGGCAAGGTGGACGACGGCGCCGATGAAGCGAGAGGAGGCGATGAAAGGATCCTGGTCCAGCGCCGTGGATGAGAGACGTCCATCTCTTGCAGTGGACGACGGGGTAGGGGTAGCGGCTCCGGCAAGGTGGAGGATGGGGTGGTGGACGGAGGAGGCTGGCCGCAGTGCGGAGGTTGTCGTGCCGCCGACGGTGTATGAATGGGGAAATGGAGGGGAGGGGGGGTCTCAAACTTTGGGACGCGCTTCTCTGAAATGGGGGAAAGTTACGAACTTATCCCCCGTTTAAAATTTCGGACATCGCGTCGGTTGGGGATAGGACGGTAATCTCGCATCTCCCAAATATTTGCCGGTAACTATTTCGGGCGAGGAGAGGGTATTTTTCCACCCACGGTGTATAAACAGGCCTGACAGGTAGGGCGGTTGTGTCACGTCTGATGGAAGTTACACATCTGCCCCTATTTAAAATATTAGCCTACATCGATTTCGGACGAGGAGAGTTTGTTTTGCCGCCCACCGTGTATGAATGGGGAAATGGAGGAAGAGACACATGTCTTTCGGACGAGCTTGAATCAAATGAGTTTTCCCGCCCACGTTTGGCGCCCACCGTGTCTGAATGGGCTCAGAGGCCGTCGTGTCACGTCTGATTGAAGTTACTAGTCTACCCCTATCGAAAGCAGTGTAAATCTGGTCGATAAGGATGTCAAGTGTCAGGGGTAGATAGTAATTTCCATCTCGTAAACACTTGCTTCGGGCAGCCCACAAATTATAGTGGGTGTCTGGCCGCTTCGTTCAAAACTTGGGAGAATTAGCATTCACGTTTGCCCTGGGACCTGGCAAACTAAATTCAAATCCAATTTGTATTCGATTACGAATATCCACAGATAATTATACATTTTGTTATTTATTTCTTCAAAACCACAACAAAGATTTATTCCACCTTTATATGTGATTATGATTTAGAAATGTCGTGATCTTCGAATTCAGTAGGTTGGATACACTCTGAGTCAAACAGTTATTTCATCCAATACAATATGCTCACACGAAAAACAGTTCACCTTATGTCAATCGTACAAGTACTGAGGATTACCTCGCCTAAAAAATTCGGATCATTACAACACATGGACAACATAGGGGGTCTTGCAACATAATCCATTAAGAGACTTGACACAACATGCAAGTACAATAATCTAATGACAATTTCAACTGGTATCTAAAGAAGAACCGGGATTACCTTGGGCTTCAGATAGCAGAAACAGCAGGACCTCCTCCGTCTTCAAATGCAACATTCTTACTTCCTCCAATTCTTGGGTTGCTTGCATAATGCATGCCGCTAATTCCGTAATTTCCAGCCTCAAGATAAAGATTACCTCATTCATGGCAGCCACACCATCTCTTTCTGCCTCTAGTAGAGCCTCAAGCACTATAATATCTGTGCTCAGACTGCTCTCCGGCGGTGTTGCCTCTGAACTGCTACCATCTGGTAACATGGATGGCGCACTACTTCCACAAATAGATTCTGGGGTTGTACATTGTGTCCTAGTGTGAACGGCATGCTGAAAGGTTTCTGCTGGACATCAGTAAGAGATAGTTATCGTATGATCCAGGTAGTAAGCTTACATGGTAAACGAGGGACGAAATATTGCCGAGCATGGCAAACTATATTGAAATGGTTCGAAGCAGCATCAGCCAAAAAGAAATTAAAATGGTAAGATGAAACTAGGGATGTAAGTGGCAAATAAACGACATCCGCCAGTCCCATCTAGTTAGTTTTTGCTACCTCCCTAGTTCATTTTCCTCAAAAAACAAAAACTCTTTTGAACTATAATACCACTAGTGGACTTTAATCGGGATTAAACAAGATCCAGTTGACATCCCTAGTTGAAAGGGAGTGTACAACCGCTATATTTAAGTTGCCAAGGCATCTAAGTAGTTGAAATAATCTGAGAAAGCACTTAACAGTGTGGCCTCATATAAACTACGAAGACAGTCTTGTGATGAAGTTGAGAGGAAAAGTTAAGGACTCAAATGAAATAGGCATGCATTTCTTTACGATAGTACAGCAGGCACTGCTGACATATTGGCCAACTCAGGTATAGCGTAACAACAAATAAGCATTCGAATCAAGCAATACAGCAAAGCAGACAACTGAACTATTTGTAATTCGGTAGGATTACACGTTGAGGGCACAAGCCAAGAAAGCAGCCCACTCGCATTACATTTCACATGTACTAAAACACACTGGCTTACCATATGTTGCTGTGAAGCCTAGCTGCTGTTGCAATGTTCTTTGAAGATATCGTCAGCATCCCATGGTTGCAAATCTAGTTGTTGTAGTTTATTCTGCACCATCTATTTAGGTAAAATTAATTTTAATCGCATGCACTGGTCCGAATTGATCATCAATGGTTCATCTAAACTAATGAAAGAAGGGTGTGTGCATACACGACAATATATCTGCTTCCCTCTATTTTTATGCTGGTTCGAGGTGTCAGCCCCAAAAGAACAAATATTTTGCTTGATGGGGTTGGCAGCTCCATAATTAATAGAAGCATCAAATTAGTCATGCAACTTGGGAAGATCAAGAACACACAAACAAGTAATGAACAGAGGCTCGGAGCAGTGATGTAATAGCTAGCATCAGAAAATGTAGGGTAAAACGAACAAAAAGCAGCGGAACCACATGCTAGTTTGCTGATGTGTAATTAAGCATAGAGAACATTAAGCAGTCTGATGGAACCAACAGGTGGCATCAGAACAAAACTAAAGCATATTAACTATATGTGCACTGGTATGTAATTTAGCACATGTAACATGTTCACTGCCAGAAGTATGGCCCTACAGGTGCAAGCAGAATAATGCGTCTCATGAAAAACTGAATGATGCCCTGAAGAAATTCAAAGGTGCGGTGCTTATGCTAGGAAAGTGAACGTAGGCGCCGTCCGTTGGATAATAGTACCTGATTCTTGGCGGCGTATGGGTATCGTTGTCATACTTGATAGCTAAGGATCGTCGATGGTGCTCGTGTTGCGGTTGAGTTTGGGCCGGCTGTCGCCGTCGCTGAAGCGGCTCCGGTGCTACGGTTGCGACGCCTGTCGACATACAAGAAAGCTCATCTGTGGTAAGTGAACAGTTGCACGATAAAGAGAAAAACCGAAGGAGTACAAATGGAAATAACCTGATGAGGCTGCGGCGTCGGTAAAGCAGGGCCGGTGGAGTTGAATATGGCGTCCGTGGAGCGGGTCCGGTGCAGTGGACGAAGGCTTCGGCGGGCGCGTTGTACAGTGCTTTCGGTGAGGCGGATCTGTTGCGGCGGACGAGGGCTTGTATGAAGGGCCAGCGAAGGGGCGGACGAGGGAGTCAGTGAAGGGCCTACGCTGTGGTGGACGAGGGCGCCGGTTAAGCAAATCCGGTGCGGCGGACCATGATGGCGGTCAAGGAGATCTGGAGCGGTGGACAAGCCAGTCGCTGAAGCGGCTCCGGTGAAGTGGTGAGTTGGCAGTTGGGGGTTCCAAGGTGCGGAAGGTAGATCCGGCGGGGTGTGAGGTCCACCGCTGCAGCGGAGGACTAGATTCGGCGGCTTGCCATGGTTGGGGGTCGGGGAGGGCAAGGGGAGGGGCTCTAGGGAAGAATGTTGGGGGCAAAGAGGGGAAAACAATGGAGTTACCAAAGCAGCCCTTTTCCATTCATGTGGCAGGGGTAAACAGGAATATCGCAGGGCTAAACTTTCAGGCGCGTGATATTTCGATGTGAGCGGGAAGTTTGAAAGTTTTTGGCGCCTAAAATTATAAGTATTCTGCTCTCGTACGGCCGACTATGATATCATGGCCGACAATTTGTTTGTTTTGCAGGCAAAAAAAATGTGCAAGTTTTGAAAATCAGTGTCTCCAACTCGAAACTTAGATTGTCCATTCAATTCAAATATGGATCATTGAGCTAGTACAAGCAAATACCATCATACGGTCCAATTCAAATGAAATTCCAAATGTGTTTATCCTAAATATGATGACAAAAGCAAAAATGTGTATGTGTATGAATAAAGTGGATGATTATAAAGTTTGAACATGCCCGTATGTGTATATCTCTGGGTTTGATATATGAATTTGAAATCACGAAATCCCGGTTTAAAAAATGTACCTCCGTTTAAATGAATTACAAAAGCTAATGATGGAGTCGAATTCCAAAATTCCAATCTTAGGTTTGTAATTCTGGTACATCAAGGTATATCACGCATGTTCAAAAGTATCGTTATCTCATAGTACAAACTGTGAAACAAATTGATCAACCATGAGTGCACAATATCTCAATTACGCTAAAGTCCCTCAAATATAGACACCTCACTCTTTATCTGAAGTCAAGCCCCCCCCCACCACCACACACACACACACACATAGAGAAGTCGTTCTCTCCCCCAAACACCAACACACAAGCACATTAACACCCCTCTCTCTTGTAAAGTCCGGACCCCAACATAGGTCTCTATCACTTTGTCTCTCGGGCATGCACACATCTCTTCCCTCACTCTCTAGGTCTCCCGCTATCTCTCTTACCCAAGCACACGCACTATGTAGAGTGTATATTTCCGATACACACAAAACGTCGCCCCCAAACGTCTATCTCCCTAGTCATGTGGTTCTCGCGCACTCACCTCACACACCACCCCCACTGCAAACAAGCACACTTTGTCTCCTTGTGCACCACTCTCCTCTTTCTATCTCTCCCACATGCGGACCCGCCCCAGCTCCTTCCCTGTATACATATATGTCGTGACTCTTTGCATAGCTCCCTAATGTATAATCGTTCTCGATTTCGCACATTGTTCTCTACACCATCTATTCTAGATCTCTCATGAAGTCCCTATCACACACACGATGACTCGCTTCCCTTGTGTCTCTGTTCATAGGCCAATTTCGGACAACATCAACATTGTCTCCCTATCTATATGCCATTTATGGACACAAACGACCCCTCTCGCCCCCTCTCTTCCTCTCTCTCTCTCTCCGTCGCTAGCTCTCTCTTTCTCTCGCTCTCACACCCCTCTCCCACACACACACTCGATGTCTCTACCAAATAGTCTGCTCCCCCCGCCCGCACCCATGCTATCTCGCTACTACAACGTCACACCATTCCCCCTTCCCTTATACTAGGTTTACATCATCAGTGGTCTCTCTACTCCACATACACTCTCTCCCTCTCACACACAAACGCGTGCACAAACACACACAGACACGCACAAACACCCATTTATCTGAATCCTCATCTCTCCTCATGTCCGCATGTGTATCTCACACACTCACTCTCTAATTATGTATATGTGTCTCCACGTTACACAACACAAAGCCCCATGTACATGTCTCTCTCTATCCTCCACACACATAGACACAAAGAATCTGTTATCATTGCCTCAGTCTCTAACATATCACACACGCACACTGTCTCTCTCTCTCTCGCAAACACGCTCAACAAGGGTTTCCCCATGAATAACTTACCGTCTATTCATCAACAGTCGTGGCAGTACGGCGAACACGAGACGTGAAAAAAAAATATACATGTGCTTAGACCACCTAGTATGACTACTAGGACTAGAGCAAGCCAAAAAGCGCGCCGCCGTCACCCCCTCCTTGTCGGCGATGGGAAAATCTTTGTTTTACACAGTCGAGAAGTCATTGTGCTAAGGCCCCACATGCCGAGGCGTTGAATAGAATGTAGATGCTAGTTTACGGAAGCAAGTATCGATAATACGTTTGTATCTCCATACTTATATTTCTTCTCTTATAAAAAACCGAGTTGGTGATGATGGTACGTGTGCCATCTTGCAATATAGACCGTCCGATCTATATCTGACAGATCGAAATTAAACTAAAAGATACCCGCACCCCTCTCCACATTTGCAGAATAGGCCTTCCCTCGTTCATCCTTATCTCCAACAAACCTCATTGTTGAGTAATTAAGAAAGGAAGCCTCTGGAACAAACTGGCCTGGTGGCCGCTGCCGGCGTCGTCAATCCCCATGCCTCCGCTCAGTCCGACCACCAACCACCACCACACCCCACTCCTCTTCACCTTATCTCATATTTCTTGAGATATCATTAGTTTTTACACATGGGATTACTCCCGCAAGGGTCAATCACAACAAGTGTTTTATAAAAAAATGCATCTTGATGTTCCGTGCAATGCACGGATCTTGCTAGTACTCCTACACAAGACTAAGTTGGTGATGCTGGTGTGTCTGCCATCCGTCATTTCTGACCATTAGATCTACATCTAACGATTGTGAGGTAAGTTGTTGCCTTTTCTCACCAACATCCCACTTGTCTACCAATTTGCAGAAAAACCCATAATTAGTATCTTAAAACCAACCACATCCCTCCCTGACCTCACCAAAACAGCCCAAGGAATATATTCTAATTGAAACATAATATATCTCTAGTGACATATGTATATCAAAATTAGAGTGTTTTGTACCAAGTTTGTGAATAAGTATTATTCTAATTATGATTCGTTGCAACGGACATGAACATTGCTAGTATTTCCAACCATGCATTTTTTCCTAGTATTCCATAGTTTCGAGTTTTCCATCAAGATATTAGTCACTCATGGTTGATATTCACTTTCAATCATGTACACATATGCACTATGTAACTAGCCTTGCTTATTGGCTTCCAAAGCTTAACTTTCACTCCTACTTACAATATGTAGAGTATTTAACAAAAAACTACCACTTTCAACCAGCCCTAGGAAGAATCTATTGTACAAAAAATAGCAAAAACATACCCAAAATTTCTTAATCCACGCCAAAAACTACCTAGTACTCCTGCCGATTAGGTTCGTTTAAACCCATTTATGATAGGGTTGGCCCACACGTCTGCTGAGAGGCAGCTTAAACCAACACATTTTGTTTGACCATTGACACGAGGGACCCACATCTGACCTTCTATCCTGTTATTCCCCCTCAAATCATTATTTTTCCTAAACATTACTTCAAACAGTACTGATGCGTGTTCATCAGTGGCGCCGGTGATGAGCGAGTTGGCCGCCGCTCCGCCGGACAGGCCAGACGCCGCGCTGGCCTCCGCACGGGTTGGCAGGCTGGCCCGAGCGTGACTCACGAGCGAGCAAGCCGCTGTGCTGGCCTTCGCTCGAGCCAGATGGCTGGCCTTAGCGCGGCGCGCGCGAGCAAGCCGCCGCGCTGCCGTGCCAATCTAGCTAGCAAACCTTGCAGGCAAGCAGCTGGACGGAGCTATCTTGGCTAGCTAGCGGCCGCGAGCGCCGGACGGAGCTGGCATCCGGGCTGCCGCAACATGGGCTCCGCACTGCCGGCGGTTTTGACCTCGCCTTCTGCCAGCGGCGGTAGCTGCGTCCCATGGCCGAGGATGACTAGGTGGACGGGCCGGAGGTAGGAGGTCACTCGAGGATTTTTGTTGGTAAGAGCATGTACAATGGTTGATAAGGTAGTCTTATCTTAAGTCTGCCACGTATGCAAGTGGTAGTAGTTTCTTGGCATTTTAGTGGTTTCTTGCATTATTAGAGCAAGTACAATAGAGCTGAGTCAGCGGGCTATAAGAAATAAACTAGTATATTTCTGCTTAGTTGGAGGAAAGAGAAGAGGAGAGAGAAGGTAAGCGGGCTCTTCGTGAAGAGCCAGCTCTAGCACGTGCTCCTAGGCACTTTGTGGGAATGAGAAGTGGGCCACATAATAAAAAAGTAGTACACTCTTTTGATCTATTATTGTACATGTTGGCTATAAGATGGGCTGTAGATGACATGGCACTGGCTTATAGCCAGCAGCTGGCTATACTATTAACCATTAGGGGTTTCTTGTAAGGAACAATGTACATACTACTAGCGACAAAAGGCGATTCTAGGTTGCGTTGTACTCCAACGAGTACTACTAGTGGTTGCGGGAGTGTATACCTCGTTTTGTGGGTTCGATCCCGGCCGAATGCACGGCGGCTTTTTTTTTAAAATAGTACTACTACACTTCGCTGCGAGCCAATATTTTACACGGGTAGTTTGAGTTTTGAAGTCAAACGGACGTGCGGCCCCACAATCTGGGTGCATTGGACAGCCTAGCCACGTGAACGGGTTTTCCTTCCCAGCATCCCGTGGCTCACGTGCTCTCCCTAGCCGCACCTCGCTTGCAGCTTCCAGCTAGTAGCATATTTAAACTAGCGCCTCCCAATTAAGCCTGAGGAGCCGGAAAAGCCTAGCGGGGCATTGGGAACTGTGCAATATGGCTCTGTACGTAAAGTGCTCTACTACTACTCTGTAGCTTGAGGCGTTGCACGCATGGAATTCACTCCATTATCGGCTCTACTATAAAGAAATTCCTCTTGACGTGTTTTTTTTAAACGGAGGCAAAAGCTTTGCTTCATCTCATTCATAAAGAAGGAACTACTAACAAAGTTCGACGAGATCCATTACACCTCCACAAATGGAAGCGAGAAGCCTAGTCTCGCTGTATCAAATAACTCAAATGTTCTGCCCCCGCAGTAACCGTCGCTGATAAACAGGCTGCTAGTGTGTGCGTGAGAGGAGCGGCTGAGTAGGCCAGCTACGTGAGAGGAGTGGCTGAATAGAGCACCGAGAGTACCCACTAGGCCACTACATAGGTGTACTTCCCCTGCATTGATAGTACATCGATGGTTCTAGAGAACAGTAGTACCCTCCACTTCCAACTGTAGCTCCTTGGCCCTGAGATTCAAGAGTTCAAAACTGGTGCACTATACTAGTCTAGACTAGAAGTACAGTACATCGCACTACTAGTTGAGAAAAGTAGTACTAGTACTGCTACAGTACGAGTACGTACTCCTCCGTCACATAATGTAAGACGTTTTTTGACACTAGTTGGCGTGTACAAAAAATGGCAAAAACATACCCAAAATTTCTTAATCCACGCCAAAAACTACTACCTAGTGCCAAAAATTTCTTACTAGTGCTATTATTTACAGTATAATGCAATCCATAACGTTCCATAATGCTAGTACTAGTAGTAAATAATAGCCTCACTCCTTCGCTGAGGAACGATCTACAGTTGGAAGGGACGAGGCCCTGCGGTTACTACACTCTTATCTCCTCCTCGCCAGTTCCCCTCCCCCCGAAGAGAAGGCAGTTCGTCGCTGCACCCATGGATTCGCCAGGCGGTTCTCCTCCTCGTCGGGGCTGGGAGACCTTGGACGACGATCCTCTGGGAGAAATCGCACGCCGCTCCGACGTCCTCACCGCCGCAAGACTCGGTGCTTCCTGCACCAACTTTTTCAAGACGCTGCTTAAACAGGCTTGGGAAAAGGACATGCTTGTTGGTCTTCCATGCGTCCTCGAGGAGAAGGTTCTTCTATGGGACAATCCTTCGAACAGTCCACCGCTCCCTAGCCATGGTTGCACGTTGACTCCGCTAGAGTTGCCGACGTTGAGAGGTAGTCGGATTTTGTCCGATGAGCAGATCAGTAATGGAGTTTGATCATGTAGTACTTAGTTATTCCGTTTCCATCCCATAATTTCTCCGCTGCCCACCGTCTTATATATAGGTTTGGGTCGGTGCCAACGAAGATTGGCTTGCATACCTCCGACTGGATACCACCATCATTTTGCACAACATCCACAGCAGTGCGGCCGTTCCGGTAGACCCCTTCTCCACCATTGGGATCGGCCTTCCGGACTGGATGGGCTTGAATACGTATGATGATGCCTACATGAGATTGAAGAAGATAGCAATTGCGGACCCACCGACAAAGCAACGTGGCTACGACGATTACTATATCATCGCGGTGTTCGACATAAGGATTGCCATCAATGCAAGAGGCAGTAACGGCAGAGGCTGGCGCATGTTGGCGGCGGTAGATTTGTACCCCAACACATTCGAAGACGTCATGCGCCATCTAGGCCGCATCTTCGCGGTGACAAGCTAGGGGACTTGTTTCATCTGGTTGCCGTCCTACGGTACGGGAGATTACAAACGGAATGCACAAACCATCATTTGCATCCCTAACGGTACTCCATTATTTTGCAGGGACCAGTCACCCCCCCTGATCAAAATAAGATTGCCGATCCTGGATGTGCATTTGCATCCGCGATTCGGTCTAACCTGGAACCTTGTAGCTGACTTTGGCATATTGGGATCAACTATCTTAGCAGTCGTTACCCATGGTACCACTGATGTGCAACATGGTCACACAATCTACCACGATCGGACCGTCACCATCTACCCAGGTATTCCATTTTTTAACCCTCTCGCCTTCTCTTTCATTGTTGTACTAGTATTATACTTTGTAGTACTAGTAGGAGTACTTTTTACCATGGAGGACGCGTATAGCTAGCTAGGCCCTTGAAGACTTGAACCCACTAGCTGCCACCATTCTTGTTTTTCCATGTCTTACTATCTCATCCATGTAGCTAAGAGTGGCTATATATAATAAGCCGGTTATTTTACTTCCTCTATACCGGAGTAGTACTATTTACTGCACAGTATTACTGACCGCCATATTTGAGCACAACATTATTATGCATGGACCTTTACTATGTACGTCACCATGTGTCCAGATCTGGGATGCGGCGTGTACCAGATGAACGGCGCCGAGTTCGACCCCCGTGATGCTACGTGGGTGCCGAGGAACACTCTTGGAGAGTACTCGCTTTTCATCGGGCACAGCTACCCCATTGTGAAGCGGATGCCACCTTCCGTGCACGACACGGAAGGCCTGCCGTTCATGAAGCATGGTTGTGTCTTCAGTGCGCACCGCCAGATGAACGTCATGCTGGGACACGCTATCCCTGATTTATGCCGCTTCAGCTTGGATGAGTCTCCATCGTGTGGAACCGGACTAGAAAGCTACGACAATGATTCCCGTTGCCCACCGCTATGGATCGTTCCATCCATGAAGAACACCTGGGACTGGAACCTGGAGGAGGACATGTAGCCCATCTATAACGTGTAAGTGGAGTACGGTAATTGTGAACGGTAGCGCTGTGAATATATGTAGACTAGTCGTGCACAAATTTATCACATGAATTGGAGATGAACTTGTGTGGCATACTGGCATTTGTCCTTTAGAATTTATTACTAGTAAATGTGTTATGTGTACGTGCAACTTGTGTGGTTGTTGCACGGGCTCCAACACGCTCTTTGAGAAAAAAAAAGGTGGCACAGCTTTGGATATACGTGACGTGGCGGCATCATACAGTAGCATTGTTCGCTATAGTTGTAGTACACTCCTACTAGGACGACAACTCCTATAAAACCTTGCGCTTGGCTCTTTGCCTCTTCTGGAGGTTCAACTGTTCGTACTCGTGTGAACCTTGCACTTGGCTCTTCGCCTCTTTGGAAGGTCCAACAATGATGATACTACAGTACAATATGCTTCTGGCAATCTGACACCAATTGAACTGCTGCACGTCCACCGCGAGGGCGAGGGCGAGGGAGAGGGAGAGGGAGAGGGCGCTGTAGTCAAAACCCTCTCCTCGTCCTGTGAACCACCGCGCGCGTGGGCGAGGGAGAGGCGTAGTAAGCAAGCTTCTCCTCGTTCGGCGAGTTGACGGGACACATCAAAGCAGTACTAGTACTAGTAGTAGTAGTCCATACTGCGTCCTTTCCGATTAATATGGCTTAATTTGAAACGAGAAAAATACACTGGCGGTCAACGTATGTAACAATACGCTCTTTACGGTCACTACATATAGTTTTGCGGCGATTATACGATCACTAGCTCATCGTAGAGCACCGTATTGCACCCTACTGACTGGCCACATAGTCGACGTGGCACTTTGTTGACTGGTTAAATTGTCACCTGGTTTCTGGATCCCACCTGTCAGTTGGCAGAGCAAAGAAATCAGTTAAACAAAACTTTACGCAGGCGCGACATGAGTCCAACCCTTGCGCACGAACCGTCCTGGCTGTGTATGTGAGTGCATGCACGTGTCCTCCCTCGGTCTTCCAACAAATAGTGTACATCGGCTATAAAACAAAGAGTGTAGTACATGATGTACATCTACACTTCCAATGCATTTAGCATTTAATCTAAATCGATATTGATTGACTAATGCACCAACTTGTGCTGTAGGTATAGGCTACATGTCTATCCTTAATTACAGCATGCAACGGCCTTCATTTAATCTTCTTATCTCAATGGTCGCATGCACACATAAGTCTGCTACTTTTGGGCGTTAATTATGCCCTGGTCAATGTGTAAATCTCTAAATGTACAGTCTTTCACGGACGTAGGGAGTAGGTTGAGCACTTGAGCATGAGCATGTGTGTTGCGTCGTGCGTTGTGTGCCGCATGGGTGCGTGAGTGTTGCGTGCGTCCATGTGTACGTGTGAGTGTTGCATGTTGCATGCATGCATGCATGCATGGGGCTTACTCCCTCCCATTGACATGTTCATATTTCAAGCTTCCTCTGTTCCCTCCATATGGTGATACTCCCTCTGTTCCCAAATAGTACGGAGTAAAAGCCTCCCTCTGTTCCCAAATACGGAGTATTTGTCTTTCTACAGATTTCAACAAGTGACTAGGTACGGAGCAAAATGAGTGAAGTGAGCGTAGAGGCATAGGGATACTGTAGAAAGGAAGTCCTCGCGATCCATTATTCCCCATCTCGGTCAGAGAGAACTATTCAACTAGTCTTCACAGTGAAGTGACAATACACGCTGCAGTAGATGGGACACGTAATTAATAAGCTGAACCAGCGTGTTGGTGTTACTAAATCAGCCTTACCCAGTACTACCATCATGTTTGCCAGTAGAGCACGCTTCCGCAAATACGCCTACGCACCTCTGTCCTCCATTAACTGGAATATGGGCCCTATTGTGGTAGACCCACATGTCATCGGTGTAACTATTTACACTCCGAAGGACGGTATATCCTGGTAGTAGTACTAGTAGAATTGAGATTGAATGCACTTTCTTCCTCCTCTCTTCTTCTTCCTCCTCTCTTCCCCATCGTCGGCCGCACACCATTTACCCCCGCTCACTGCTCGCCCGCCCGCGCCATCTTCCTTGGTAGCTCGCGCGTACCATATCTGCCCGCTCACTGCTCAGCCACACAAGGAGAAGCTTCTTCGCTCGCCCACCCGAATCCACTTCCCCGCTGGCTCGCAGGCACCGAAAACCCCAATGGCAGAACCGACTGACACGCAGAGCCGCGATTGGAATTCCCTCCCCGATGTTCTCTTGGAGCAGATCTGTAGTCGTATGGACCTACTCAGCACCGTCCGTCTGGCCGCATGCTCTGTGTCTTTGTACCGTCTACTCGTCTGCAACCGGCCGGCTCTTTTCAAGACACCCTGCTTGCTGATGCCCGATCCTCGCAGGTGGCCCAGACACCGACTTGACGATCCTACGGAGGTTGCCGTGGTTCCCCTCGACATGCTACCACTACCCGTCCACCTGTCCTTCATGCGCGGCCACTACTGGGCGGGCATGAAGGCCAACTGGATCGTCCTCATCCACCACACCGGTAGTCTGTGGCGTCTCGTGGACTTCTACACCCAGCGAGAGATCACCCTTCCATCGTTGGATACCGCCGCCATCGAGCCTCGCGGCCCGCCGGACACTCCTGCCTACTACGCACGAGACGCGTCAAGCTTTTGGCTCGACCTCTGTTTGCAGAAAGTTGTAATCTGCGAAGTGCCCACACCATCAGAAGACTACATGGATTACAAGCTCATTGCCTTGTTCAACATGGGATTAGTCTATCTGGAATCCGGTCGCCATACATGGTTATGGCTCATCATCAATCCTGTTGAGGCAACATTTCTGTCTGATGCTATAGTGCATGATGGCATCGTTTACGCGGTCGACGCACAGATTGGCTGCCTATACTGGTGGAATCTATCATCGTGTAATTTTTCTATCTCATCTCATATTTACCTTATGAATACGACTGCCTGTTCATTTGTTACAAATTTAGAATGCATAGCATGTCTATAACCACATCATTGCTATATGTTCCTCTCATTTCCTAGATTTTTATGACCACACATGTTATTGTTAGAGTTGATATGAGAACAATTGGCATCTAATGATTGTTAGAATACATATTATGAGCATAACATCATGATTGCTATATGTTACTCTTGTTTACAAGATTTTTATAACAACGCACGTTATTGCTTAGAGTTGATATGAGAACAGTAGTAGTAAGTGCTATGGTAGAATATGAGTAGGCGCTGTCATAGCTGTTTTCCTCTCATTGTTACATGATGTTTGAACCATGACATATTGCTAGAATATGAAAGCCATTGGCTTATTTTTTTAACTTGGGGTATGATTATGACCACGGCATTGCAATTCTCTGTCTATGATATGTGTCACTGTTATAATAATCTTAATTCCACACATACTCTGAACATGATTGTTTATTTTTGTCCTTTTGGTCTCCAATTTGAATTGTTGCAGCAGACGCAAATCTGCTGGCCTTCATGATTCCAGGACCTGGAATCATACCAGCCAATGGGTGCTGGTTTATCGCTCGTTCAGCTGACGGCGGTCATTTGATGCTCATTCGCACGTACCAAATTGACCAAACCATTACATCAAACCACATGCAGTACAATGCGTGGGGCGTTCGTGACATTGATGGCTATGGCTGCTTCGTGTTCGAGAAAGATCCCAGCTCCGTTGGGCCAGGCGTATTCAACTGGAGGCGGGTTTACAGCCTCGGCAACCACTCCTTGTTCCTCGGGCTCAATTATCCGATCATCCAACCAATCATCGATCATATCACCGGCGATGATTACTGTGCTATGCAACTTCCATTCACGAGGGGGGCTGTGTTTACACATCATACCATGGGTTTCATGAATCACCATATCCAGAGATTCGTCGACACAGCTTGTTGCCAGATAATCTTCAGTGTGTGAAAGGCATCAAGCTTCCATGCGATGGATGGCTTTTGCAAACCCGACATGCGGTGATGTGGTTCATGCCAACAGCAAATATGCACAACTTGATTCGTGCTAATATCTAGAGTGAGCCATGTATTCTGCTGCTGTAGCACGACCCTCTTTTGTTGGATATTATGTATTGTTGTTAGTTTGAAGCACTCCTCTGGTTTGAAGGATAGATACCTTCCTGGGATCAAGTGCATCCTAACTCACCTGCGTAGGATGTACTGATAATGATGATGGAGATGCTGTGCAGAAGCCATATATATATATATATATATATATATATATATATATACTTCAAGTGCGTACTTGTTAGTTAAACCTATGTATAAATTGTGACACTAAATACGACTAGTAAGTAGTACAGTAGCAGTACTAGTATACGTCGGTCAAATTATTCATCATGTCCACACATTGAATTGACGTGACAACACGCTGCGTGTGAGGTGACACAAGAATCCCGGCGGCGTGTTCAGGTATTCTGGACTTCAGATTTGGAGTACCACTTATCTGTCGAAATCTTTCAACATTCACTTAAAACAGTCGATTGATCATACATTGAATACCATATAACTGGAATTACCGATGCAAGTCGAAGAAGGATTGGCCGGTGCTGCCAGCTGGCGTCAAGTTCGATCCCATGGATCAGGAGCTGATTGAGCACCTTGAGGCCAAAGTGAGTGCTGAAAGCGCGAGATCTCACCCTCTCATCGATTTGTTCATACCAACCATCGACAGCGAGCACGACATATGCTACACCCATCCTGAGAAATTTCCAGGTATGACACCGATCGGCCGTCTACTTGCACAAACATATTCCTTTGTTTATAGCTCTATTTGTCTTTTTAGACACAGACCTGGTGAAGCAATTACAATTTGACAATTAATAAAAAGTGAAACAAGTGACTGCAACATGCCAAAGATGTTATGAAAATGCCAACTACGTACACTAAAACCTGTATTCGACAATACTGCAGGTATCACACTGAGTGGCCTAAGCAAGCATTTCTTCCAGCGCAATTCCAGGGCGTTCAAAAGGGGCACGTGGACGCGTCGCAAGATACAGTCGGAGTGCGGCATGCACGCGATGTGGCACAAGACCGGCAATACCTTGCCGGTGATGATCAACGGCCGGCAAGACGGGCAGCAAAAAAGGTTCTGGTGCTGCACACCAACAAGAACTTCGACCAGCAGAGGACCAACTGGGTGATGCACCAGTACCACCTCGGGGAACTGGAGCAAGAGAAGGGGCGGGAGCTGGTCCTCTGCAAGATTTTCTACCAGACGAACACTAGGGCCAGGAGTAAAAAGATTATAAGTTAGTTTGGTATTGGTAGTTGTACTACCTTGTCGTCCGCAAGTTGGTATTTTTGTTAACGATCTTTTGGTATGAACTTGCATTTGCTTCCAACCATCATGCCGAGGGTCGACATGGATATAAAGCTGAATCATTTGTTTCGAAACGAATTTTCAGGCACCTGATTTTTATTTGATGGGTAGCATAAGCACCCGCCGTTCGAATTCCCAGTTCTCCAATTTTTTCGAAACAAGTGCATGCACTTATTATCACGATAAAAAAACAATATCTGTGTTGCATCCCAGTTATCAGTCTGTACTTGCAGAATTCTCTCATTTATTGAGCACGTATATTGTTTTTTTAGGTCGAGCAAGTTTCAACTGGGTTGTAGACTGCCCAGGGTTGGTTTTGTTTTTAACAGGCCCAGCCCATGACGACAACGGGGCACAAAGATCCAGCAGGTATCTACTGGCCTCTGGCCCGCCAGCGTTAGTTATATTTTGTCTTACAACATCCGCAGGCAGTTTTTTTTACTGAATCAAACACACAGCCCAGTTCTATTTTCCTCTTGAAACGCATGTCCTACATCCGTTTTCTAATCTCTACCTATAGTTTTACTAGTTCATATACACGTATCATTATATTGAGAACACATAAAATTCCCTTTTCATATTTACATCCTTATTTTTGTTGTTTTTTCCCACCCAACGCTGATTTTTTTACCACTGGTTTTCCCTTAAACCAACTCAATTGTCCCACGTCTTATTTGCTTACAAAAACAAAACGATTTTTTGGCAAATCAATAAGTTCTTAAAAATGTTTATCATTTCGGGATTACAACAGTTCGGACTCCACCGAAATATGCAAAATAAGGTTGAACTTTTTGACCGTGGTCCTGGGCAGAAAATGGGCTGTAATAAATTACTTAAGAATTAGCAAATGGGCTGCAAATTATAAAAAATAGCAAATGGGCTTTATGTTGTCTGCCACAGATTTGGAGGCTGACTTGTGGGCCTACTAAGTGTATGCGTACACAAGGTTTCTCAAAAAAGAAACTTAGTCAACAATCGACTCTACCAGCGTGAGACCGTTAGATGTCAATCTAACAGCAATCGTGCTTCTTCAGTCTCTGATCTTCCTGCCCCAGCCGCCCAAACCAGCGCCGTCGGAACCGCCTACTCCCGCCTCCCGTGGCCGGCAGTGCTGCCGGGCAGGCCTCACGGCCCCATCATACTCGCATCCCTGGCCTGTCTATCCCTCTACTCACCCACACCTCCTATTATTTTTCGGCGACGGCAGCCGAACCAGTCAACCCTCGTACTCTCCACCGCGTGGGCAACCACTGCCGTGTCTTCCCCGGCTCCGTGCCATTCCCTTCGTAGGCCTCACCGTCGTCCACCGCCCTGGTGCTCTCGGCGCGGCGTGGTCAACGATGTCCATCCAACGGCCGTAGTGCTTCTTCAACCTTTGGTCTTCTTGCCCCAGCCGCCCAAAGCGGCGCCGGTCGTGCCGCATGCTCCTGCCTCCCGTGGCCGGCTGTGCTGCCGCGGAGGCCTCACCGTCCCCATACTACTCCCACCGCTAGCCAGGCCATCCCTCCACTCACCCACTCCCCCTGTTATTCTGTGGTGACGGCAGCCTCACACCGCAGCCGAACCAGTGAACCCTCGTACTCCTCTCCGTGTGGGCATCCACTGTTGCGTCTTCCCCGGCTCTGTGTCGTCCCCTTCCTAGGCCTCGTCGTCGTCCACCGCCATGGTGCTCTCGGCGCGGCGTGGTTAATGTGGTCAACGACCGACTTCCATCGAAAGAGTACTGTACGTGGAGAGGCTGATAGCTGGGTCCACGGCAGCCGCAAGGAAGTGCCTCCTTATTACGCGCAAAATAATTATTCCTCCACCTGACAGCAGGGACCCACCGGACGGGCCACCAGTATTTCGAGGAAAAAAGTTTCCCCCTTGACTGCTGGGACCCACCAGACGGGCCACTGTATTTCGCGAAAAAAACGTTTGCCCCTGGCTGCTGGGACCCACCGGACGGACCACCGTATTTCACAAAAAAACGTTCCCCCCGCTGTCAGCTCGGACCCACCAGAAGTGCCTCCTTATTACGCACAGAAAAATGAATACTCCCCCTGCTAGCTAGGACCCACCATGGTGGGCGGCTGACTTGTGGGCCTACTAAGTTGACGGGGACGGAGGGCTTTGTCAACTTAGTCAATATGAACGATTCTAGCTCCAGTGACCGTACGATGTCCATCCAACGGCCGTAGTGCTTCTTCAACCTCTGGTCTTCTTGCTCCAGCCGCCCAAAGCAGCGTCGGTCGTGCCGCATGCTCCTGCCTCCCGTGGCCGGTTGTGCTGTCGCGGAGGCCTCAGCGCCCCCTACTATTCCCATCGCTGGCCAGGCCCTGCGGCGACGGCAGTCTCATACCGCAGCCAAACCAGTGAACCCTCGTACTCCTCTCCGCGCGGGCTTCCACTGCAGCGTCTTCCCCGGCTCCGCGTCGTCCCCTTCCTAGGCCTCGCCGTCGTCCATCGCCGTGGTGCTCTCCGCGCGGCGTGGTCAACGTGGTCAAGGAACGACTTCCATCGGAAGAGTACTGTACGTGGAGAGGCTGACAGCTGGGTCCATGGCCACAGCCCAGGTTTTTTGTGATTTGCCAAGTAAGTCGCTTTGTCAGGCCTGTTGGGCTGCAAATCTTTCAAGACGAGGAGAGCTTTCATTCGGCTGGCCGAGAAAATGGCCCATCGGTAATGAGAAATGGGTTGTACATTTTTAAAACACATCAAACCGGCAATTAGTTTCAAATATCTTTTTTTTCATTTCGAGATTTTAAATTACATTAATTTTTATGCATGGAGAATTTGTTAGATTTTATATTGATATACATTTATTTTTAAAATCAGTTTGAATGTGAGTCGAAATTTCGGGATTAAAAACAGTTCGGACCGCACCGAAATATGCAAAATTTGTATAATTTTTTAACCGTGGCCACAATATGGGTTGTAATGCTAACAAAAAGAATATGGGCTCCAAAAGAAACCTTAATAATTAGCAAATGGGCTGTAAATTATTAGAAATAATGGCAGATGGGTTGTATGCTGTTTTCCACAGATTTGAGGCTTTCCTAAAAAAAGGTTGATGCACAAGCAGTGACTGTTGGATGGCCATCCAACGGCCGTCGTGCTTCTTCAATCTCTGCTCTTCCTGCTCCAGCCGCTCAAACAAGTGTCGGCGGGACTGCCTGCTCCCTCCTCCCCGCGGCCGGCTCTGCTGCCGCGCAGGCCTCACTGCCCCACCGTACTCCCATCGCTGGCCTATCCATCCCTCTACTCACCCACACCTGCTGTTATTCTCCGGCGACGGCAGACGAACCAGTAAACCCTCGTACAGTCGTACTCCCCTCCGTGTGGGAAACAACTACCGAGTCTTCCCTGCCTCCGTGTCGTTCCCTTCCTAGGCCTCGCCGTCGTCCACCGTCCTGGTTCTCTCGGCGCGGCCTAGTCAACGTGGTCAATGACCGACATGCATCTGAAGTGGACTGTACGTGGAGAGGCCGGCAGCTGGGTCCACGGCCGCACGCAAGGAAATGCCTCCTTATTACGCGCAAAATAATGATTCCTCCACCTGACATCAGGGACCCACCGAAAGGGCCTCTGTATTTCGCGAAAAAAATGTTACCGCCGCTGACAGCTCGGACCCACCAGCTATATCTTCGCATGCAAGGAAGTGCCTTCTTATTACGCACAAAAAAAATGAATACTCCCCCTGTTAGCTGGGACCCAGTATAGTGGCAGGCTGACTTGTGGGCCTACTAAGTTGACGGGGACGGAGGGCTTTGTCAACTTAGTCAATATGCACGATTCTAGCTCCAGTGACCGTACGATGTATATCCAACGACCGTAGTGCTTCTTCAACCTCTGGTCTTCTTGCTCCAGCCGCCCAAACCAGCGCCGGTCATGCCTCGTGCTCCTGCCTCCCGTGGCCGGCTGCGATGCGGCGGAGGCCTCACCGCCCCCTACTACTACCACCGCTGGCCAGGCCATCCCTCTACTCACCGATTGTGGTCCTCAGGCTGTGGGGCGGGGCTGTAAAACCCCTCGGTGATTCTTCGCCAATGCTATTATAAGCGGATTAGAAATTTGTCGAAGGTAATCCGGGAAGCGAAATGAGTAAAGCAGAAGGATTGGGGCTTACCAAACTGGGAGGATTATACATAGAATATCCATCTCTGTGATTGATCCGAAGAAATTCCTCTTCCTCCCCTTTGAACAGCTCGGCCAGTATTTTGGCCAGAGCGGCGGGGGTGCCCGGACCTTTTCGACCGCAGCGGGAGGCATCGTCCTCCCCGTTGTAGTGCCACATTGGGAGCCCTCTGTATTGAAGTGGCTGAACCCCTCGCGTGATGGAGGTCGCCATTACCTCAACCATTGTTAATCCGGACCGGGCGAGCATCTTTATCTCGCCCAAGAGTTGACGAACCTCTGCACTGTCATCCTCCTCAAGGCTCCGGGAGCGCCAACTGTGGCGTTTCTTTAGCGGAACGCTTGCAAATTCGGGGAGACCCTTTCGAACTGGATTGGGAAGCGCAACATCCTCGATGTAGAACCACTCGGAAAGCCATTCTTTAGATGCCTTCCTTGGTGTGCCAGACGGGTATCCGGTATCGGCGATGCGCCACACTTCGGCTCCGCCCACTTCAAATATTGACCCCTCATGGTTGCGAGGGACAAGACAGAACAATTTTCTCCACAGTTTGAAATGGGCTTCAACACCCAGAAATAGCTCGCATAAAGCATCATAACCTGCGATGTGCATGATAGAGGCGGGAGTGAAGTTATGCAGCTGATGGCCATAATACTCCAGATGCCCTCGGAGGAACGGGTGAACTGGAAATCCGACGCCTCTTATCAGATAGGGGACCAGGCACACTCGCTCCCCCCCCGGACGGATTGGGGGAGTCCTCCGCCTGAATCACATCATTGAAGGAGACCAACCCTGCTCGGACAAGGACCAGATCCGCGGGAGGGAGAAATCCCTGCGTTTGCAGCTTTGCTAGCTGACTATTATTCACAGAACACTTCTCCCACTCGCTTCTCTTTGGGCTGGAGCGGGAGGAAGAATTGGGAATGCTAGCCATGTTGGAATGGCTTCTCCTGGCAGTTTCTAGGGATTTTTCGGCACGATATCGCCTGGATCTAAGATCCAATTTCATTAAATAGGTGTTCTGCCTTGTGTGGACGAGGTGTTGTTTGCAAAAATGCCCTAACTTTCCGCATTCGCTCGACACGTGGAAGACGAAGTTATTAGCGCGCAGAAGCCGAGGAGAACGATATTGAGTCAACGACCGGATACATTACTTAAAGAAGGGAACCCGCCTTGCAATGCCGAAGACAATCCGAGCGCCGAACATATCATCATTGAAGCCTGGTTCGGGGGCTACTGAGGGAGACCTGGACTAAGGGGTCCCCGGGCGTCCGGACTGTTATCCATGGGCCGGACTGATGGGCTGTGAAGACACGAAGACCGAAGACTATATCCGTGTCCAAATTGGGCTCTCCTTGGCATGGGAGGCAAGCTAAGCTACCGACTATGAAGATTCCCTCTTATGTAGCCGACCTCATGTAACCCTAGATCTCTCCGGTGTCTATATAAACCGGAGAGCATAGTCCGGATAGGACAGATTCATTACCATATACTCATAGGCTAGACTTCTAGGGTTTAGCCATTACGATCTCGTGGTAGATCAACTCTTGTAACACTCATATTCATCAAGATCAATCAAGCAGGAAGTAGGGTATTACCTCCATATAGAGGGCCCGAACCTGGGTAAACATCGTGTCCCCCGTCTCCTGTTACCATCGATCCCAGACGCACGGTTCGGGACCCCCTACCCGAGATCCACCGGTTTTGACACCGACAGTCGCCTTTGCGGAATAAGGAAATCATGATCGACTTGCAACCCTCACATTCTATTAGAGCATCTGCCTAAAAGCATCTACACCGGGCCCTCCAAACCCACCTCATAAGTCCGGGCGGGCCGCCCGGTCACTGACAGGTCATAAAATTACGACCCAGACGGACGCCTTAAACGAGTCTCAAACGTTCTCATATTCAGCCCAAATATCAGGCGGATATGGGAGCGTCCGGACGCGTCCGTCATGTCGTACCCGGCCCGCGCTGGCCAACCCAACCCCACATATACTACACCCCATCCACTAGCCAAACCAAACCCTAACCACTTCACTCCACTCCGCTCCCCTCCGCCACCCAAGCTCACCTTCGGCGATCTCCGGCCGTCTCCGGCATGGCGGGCAGCGGATCCGGCTCCGGCCAGTCCAGGCACGTCCGCATTGCACTCTGCCGCTCCTGGAAGGACAGCGCCCTGCCGACGACAGGATCTGTCTGGTGCGACTCCATAGCATGGGCTCAAGGGGCGCTCGGATCCTCTGGGGCTGGATCATCGCGGTCCCGGCAGTCGGCAAATCTCTCCTTCCCCATCACGGGTCGGGCGGACTATGAATCCCACCAGGACTGGTGCGCCTGCCGTGGAAAGGAGAGGATAAGGGTCGGCGAGGCCCGTATCGCTACCAACATGGCGACGGCGAAGGCAGCTGAGAAGGAAGCCATCTGCACCCGTAGTTTGAAG
Organism: Triticum aestivum; assembly: GCF_018294505.1. Classification (NCBI taxonomy): domain Eukaryota; kingdom Viridiplantae; phylum Streptophyta; class Magnoliopsida; order Poales; family Poaceae; genus Triticum; species Triticum aestivum. The sequence goes on along the minus strand of NC_057811.1, from coordinate 351,634,258 downwards.
AAGCAGCAGCGAAGGAACACGCGCACGCTCGCCCGAGAGCAGAATCGGTCGGTCTATGTCATGGCCGGGCTGCCACTGAAGGAGGAGGAGGAGGACAGTGACGGGGAGGACAGCTCCGGCGACGAGTAGATCCGGCTTGATCTCTACTGCGTCTTCGACCGGTACTTCCGCGACAAGGACGGCAAGGGAGCCGAGAAGGGCAAGTGCAGCCGTGGATGATCTTCTCCACCATAGCCAAACATGCTAAATTTTGGTAGTCCGATGTCATGTTTAGTGATGTAGTAGCCGGACGATGTGTGTAAGCATCGACGTAGTTGCATGGATTTGTATGGATTTCAGGTATGATAATTGAGGTGTCCGGTTGTGAGAAGGCAAATTTGAGGCTTGACCGGTCAGTGTCTGCGGGCGTTTGAGGGGTCGGATTTTCCCGTCGCGGTTGTAGATACTCTAAATCCTCTAAATAAAAATCCAGACACTTTTTGTGCAGCTCCTAAAATAGATTGTCTAAAACCCACCCCCCATCTTTTTTCTCCTATTTCTCCTCCTTCAGTGCATATACATCTTATTTGAACTCCTATTGCATCACGATTATTACAACTTTTATGTTTTCACTGCATACAATTCAATAACATTTCAAGTCCATAATCCCAGTATAACATAGAATCCAAAATGAACCGAATGATGTAGGTAAAACACGAAAACACATGAAAAACTATTACCCACAGAGCTTCCACATATGCTCAACTAGGTCATCCCAAAGTTGTTCCGCTTAGTCTTTTATTTGTGGATGCACTTCAATAGATGTGTGGGTTTGGTCTTGATGTCGCTTTGGCATCACAATTGTCCCCACATGATCATACTCAAAGTCTTCCTCTTGAACAACCGCAAAGCAACTTGCAATATCTCAAATGCTCTCTCAACATCCTTCCTGGCTGATTGAACCTTGTTGAAATGAACTCTATTCCCATCTTGTGGGTTAGAAATTTCTTCACAATTGCGAACCACAAGGGATATATGCCATCAGCAAAGATAGTAGTCCACTGGGTATTGGTGACCATTGACTATAAAGTTCACCACTTGAGCATCGCCATCCATATCAATGTCGTTGTGCGACCAAGGTAACACAACGTATGAGTATCAAATCCATAAATCCTAGGAAAGCAACGGCTTCAAGGATGATGGTTGGATTCGGTGCAACAGTTTTGAATATTTGATATGGGGGGCAATGTTTTTGCTGCCGAAGACCGAGTGCACATCCTCCTATGTGAACGGTAAAAATATATGGCAGCATGCATCGTCCTGATGCAGAGCCCGAGGGATATCCTTCTATTCGGAAAAATATATACACATGTTTCTACAACAAACTTGTTTGTCTTCTAAGGCCCTGTTCGGTAATCATCCGCTCCCGAAATCTGAGGAGCGGAGAAACTGCAACTCCTCCGTTTTACACTATAGCTCCGCCAACTCCGCTCCCGAAGTCGTGGAGCGGAGTGGTACCGAACAGGGCCTAAATGTGAGTTTTTTTTCTCTCCGAAGAAACAACATATGTTGTGGAAAAAGAAACAAAAACTATGCTCTACAAGATTCTTTTTACATCACAACATATGCAAAGACATGCTTTTGCTGACATTTTTTTGACTATTTTTCAAATTTAGTGCTCATCCGGGGGCATGTGAGCCTAAGCTCTGCTGATCTGGTGCCCCCATTTATGAGAGTTTGCTCGACTACAAGATCTAACCCATTGTCCAAAAATAGAACTTCTCCTAACCTTATTTACTAATCCCAGGTCCAACTCTATACTTAATAATAAAGAGACTATTGCTTCTGACGGTACGTCATCGAAATTATCCACAAAGTTGCAAAATATTACCACCGATGCCACCTATAAGTGATAAAAACGTTTCACACAGGGGAATTCCCACCTAGGCCAGCCCATGCACTAGGAACCTTCTATATTGCGCGCTGGGAGAAGACACATCGCGCCTGTTTGAGCCTCCTCATGTCTGGGCGACCTATTTTATAAATTTTGTTTTTTATTTTCATTTTACATCTTCATTTTTTTCTAATTTAAATAATTCGGGACTTAAAAAATGTTCTGAAAATTTAAAAAATGGGAATTTTGAAATATTTTTTTAATCCTAAATATTTGTGGATTTAGAAAATTTTCGTGATTTTCAAAAATGTTCACATATTCAAAAAATGTTCGTAGTTTGAAAATAAATGTTCGGAAAATCAAAAAATATTCATGATTTTTAAAAACTTTGTGTATTAAAACTGTTCATGACTTACAAAATAGTTTAATGATTCATAAAATGTTCGTTGATTCAAAAAATTACCATGCATTTCAAAAGATGTTCGTTATTTTAAAAAAATATTCGTGAATTTCAAAAATTGTTGCACCAATTTCTGAAAAAAAAATGATTGTCGACTCTAGAAATGTTCGCCTATTCAATAAAAATGTTTTCAAAAAATTCACAATTTTTGAAAATATTTACAAATAGTATATAATGATCATGAATTCAAAAAATGTTCGAAAATCTGTAAAAATGTTTCTTGATTTGGGAAAATTGTTCATGATTTCACGAAAATGAGGGTGATAGCTAGTGTAATTTAAGCACACATAGATTGGACAGAATTAACAATTTCAACATAATTCACGCTCAGACTCGACATGTACAGAACAATACGGCCAACGTAAATCTTGGGAAAGCAATGGCTTCAAGGATGATGGTTGGATTCGGTGCAACAGTTTCGAATATTTTATATGGGTGCAATGTTTTTGCTCCCAAGACCGAATGCACATGCTCCTATGTGAACAGTAAAAATAATGTTCTTCTAATAATATACCTGTTTCTACAACAAACTTGTTTGTGTCTTCTAAATGTGAGTTTTTTTTTCTATCTGAAGAAACAACATTTTTTTTTCTGCAGGAAAGAAACAACATATGTTGTGGAAAAAGGAACAAAAACTATGCTCGACAAGTTTTTTTAACATCACAAGATATGCCATTTCTTCACAAAACATAACACACATGTAGAAACAAATGGACATGTTTTTGCTGACATTTTGTTTTACTATTTTCCAAATTTAGTGCTCATCCGGGAGCATGTGAGCCTAAGCTCTGTTTTGAATATTTGATCTGGTGCCGCCATTTATGAGAGTTTGTTAGCTCTGTTTTGAATATTTGATCTGGTGCCGCCATTTATGAGAGTTTGTTCGAATAAAAGATCTGAACCCATTGTCCCAAAAAAGAACTTCTCCTAACCTTATTTACTAATCCCAGGTCCAACTGCAATTTAAGCACACATAGATTGGACACAATTAACAATTTCAACATAATTCACGCTCAGACTCGACATGTACAGAACAATACGACCAATGAGCAGATCATACCACTATTGCACATTCAAGCATTCAGTTATAATATAGAGGCCAAAAAGCAATGGCAGCAGCCAAAAAAAAAACCCAAGGGATTCAATGCGCTGAATATTGCACAGTACATGCCCATGACACAAAAAACAAGCACCTGCCCATATTTACCTGCTACTACTTCAACAGCTGTTCTATTCTGATGGACCAAGGGTTGCCAAACAACGCGCGCAAATCTCGGTCGGCTACTAAAACTCAGAAGTCAGAATTTCTCCACCAAAACTAAAATCCGTCAGAAGCTTTCGCCCAGCACCGATGCCACCTGATGAGGAGATGATGATTATGCTCTACTACCTCTGTACCAAAATATAAGACGTTTTTGTAGGCTAGTTTAGCCTAAAAAATGTCGTATATTTTGATACGGAGGGAGTACAAGATTTGTTTGTTGGCTCTAGTGTGAGATGCAATCAGGCTATGAAGCTTTAGCACTCTCTCTGGACAGCGTTTCTTCTTCAGCATGTCTCAGAGTCTCCCGGAAAGCTTGCAGGGAGCTGGACGCGAAGCTCTCCAAGGACTGAAGCACCCGGCTCAAGCTTACGTGCAGACTGTCTGCTTCAAGAAAATGCGCCTGGTACGTTTGCGCCGTTGGAAGCAGGCTCTGCCGGCCTGGCACCAGGGCCAGCTTCCTGTTCAGTGTGTCTGCCTCCCTGTTAATCTCCACGGACTTCCTCTCCAGAATCCTGTTCCACTTCTCTCTTTCCCGGGTCACGAAGATCAGCTCGCTTGGCTCAACGGCGGCTCTGTGCTCGCACTGGTTGCGCACGCTGGACACGAGGGCTTGCATGGCGGTAACCACTTCCTTCTCGGAAATCCGATCCATGGCTTGAGACCAGGTGTTGCAGATGACAAACACAAGAGGTGCACCCACCCTTCCAGGAGAATAAGGAGGAGCTCCGTCAGGCGTCTCCTCCTGCTGATAGTTAAGGCACAGTGCCAGCCATCCGTTCAGTGCCTTCACGAAGCTCCTTTGCGCATTTACCCAAGAGCAGAAATTTACAATCCATTTAACCAAGTCCACTTCAAGCTCCATTGCTAAATCCCGACTGATTCCGCCGGAGATAGCTGAATCCAGGTTTTTCGCCTCTGATATTGCTTCACACTGAGTCTGGTAGCAGTCCAGCTTTTCTTGCCACATCTTCACAAACCTACAAAGAGAGGTTGTCAGTCTTTTGATGCGAGCTAGGTTCTGTGGGATAAGGAATGCAAGATTGCAAAGAAACAAACCGAGAATGTTCAGGAAAGTTCACCTATGGTAAATGCATGTAGGGATATTCATTACTCCAAAACATGAGTTTTTTTTTACAAAAAAAAAAACATACATTTGAACTGTAAATGCAGGACTGTAGAGTTAGCCTCTGCACAATATGTAAAAATTTCCAGGCAGCTGCACTGAAACTTAATAACCTACTGGACTGAGAATGTTACTCCCTCCATCCCACAATATAAGAGCGTTTTGCAAGCTAATAGAAGATTGTACAAACTAGACAAGCAGACAACAAGTGTAAAGGCGGAAGTAGTGTACCGACAGGGAACTAATTGAAATATGTACTTAAGATGTCAAGGCAAAAAATTAGAGCGTACCCTTGGATTAAGGCCATAATTTGTGGCCACAATTCCTCATCCCTAACTTTGTTTATCTTTTTTGAAACCTTAGCAATAACTCGCACAGCCATTCTTATTTTTGCCGCCAGCTTCCTGACCAAATTTTGAGTTGCATCGATCTTCTGAGCTTCAGCACCCTTTTGATCCAAGAACTTCAGCCGCTTGGAGTTCTTGGCTAGCAGGAGGCGCATTTTCTCTTCAGACTGCAAGAGGAAAACAGAACAAAAATAATCAGATGTAGCACAGTAGTTAACAGGGGTGCATATGAGAAAAATAATCTCAGTTTAAAAGAAAAAACACGTCCCACATTATTGAAACTAGTGCTGCATAAGAGATTTTCATCCTAAAATGATCATCTGTTTACTAAGGAGCCAAAAACATAGTTTAAATGAAATTTAATATTGTTATGCATGAGAAACCTACTAAAAAGGTAGTGTAGCAGCCTTTTTTTTGCATGGGTTAGTGTAGCATCCTTTCAAATGAAACTAAACATCAAAAGAGAAACCCACAAACTCAAAAGTACATCTAACACCATTACAGAAGTGGTTAAATCTTTTTAATATGGCACGTAAATTTAAATATTCCTAATCTGGGTATTTGGTCTCCAGAAAGGAGCTTTTACACGATATTACTAAGACCTTTTCCTAATGAAGCAGAACACCTGGCATTCCATTGATCTCAGCCTTGCCATGCTAGGATCAACATTTCATCTTTCTGCATAGCTGCCTATGGGCGCCAGCTTAAGGATGTTGTCATTGCGCAAACATGGCACTATGAAAGGATGACACTCTGCTTTCAGTAAATATTTGTCACCAGTAGTATTTAGTAGGAGTCGAACAAAAACAATTGCATCCTACATATCAGTTAACTAGATAAAGTACTCCAACATACCTAGTTACTAACATATAATTCCAGCACAGAGTAAATTCAGGTATTACTTCAACAAAATGGAAGGTGAATACATACCTTAACCTCATTATATAATTTCTTCTCCCAGATATAGAGTTTCTGCAGGGTGACGGATAAGCTCCTCTCCCCTTCAGCCACCTTCTTCCAACCTCCAACATCCAACTCTTCACCTCCATGCCCTGAATTTGGTAATGCACCCGTTGACACCATCCGAGACGAAACTATTTCGAAATACCAATAAATCGATCAGTGACACCAAGAATCGACGACACCAAAGTAGGAGTACATCAGAGTATATATTTATACAGCAAAGTATATCAGAAAATATGCCAGTTCCAGAAACAACAAATGGTTCGCCATAACATCAATGACACTAAACTAATCAGAGTACATGCATGAACTCACCATGGTACACTGAGCTGCGGGGGTGGTATTGGTAACTCCGCCTGTCGACCTCCAGGATCGGTGCGACCTCCCAGACTGCATCCGCCGCTCGAACAAACTGTGCCTTGATCTCCCCGGCGAAGTCTGCACTCTCCGATGACTTCCGGTGGGTCCGCACGGAGGCTGCGACATTAGGCTGCGCTGGCGCCTGTTGCCGCGCCACGCCACCTCCGGAGAGAACTCCCTTATCGACAACACAATTATCCTCTTCGCTGCTGCTCATGCCGCCGACGGAGCTGCGTCGGCTGCGAGCACCACCACTCCCGGGCATATAGTGCTCGCTGGACACCTCCTTGACGACCGCGTCGTCCTCCTCGAGCTCCGGGATGCCCTCCTCCTCCCGCACGTCCCGCGAGCACCGGCTCGGCGTGTACGGTGTCGTCGCCATGGTCCCGGCGCCGGCAGCATCGTAACAGTAGTTGTCGTGCACTTGGTAGTCGTCGAACACATTGAAGAAGTCCCACGAGCTCGCCCTCGGCGGCAACGGCGGGGGTGCAGCCGCCCTACCTGCCGGCGTGGCCACTCCTCCGTACGAGTAGTACCGCGCGTTCCCACCCGCTGGCTCCGAGGAGCCGAAGTAGACGCGCTCCGACGCGGGCGGGCGCTGCTCGACGGCGACCGAGGCCGGAGGCGGGCGGCTCCGCGCGTAGTAGAGCTGCAGCGACCCCGGCGGGTACCCGAACGGCGGCTCGGGCTCGTAGCCGTACCCGTACCCGTAGCCGTAATGCGGGAACTGAAGCGCGTGCGGGTGCGGGTGCGGGTGGTGGAGTTGGTCGTCGACGCGGCGGGGAGACGAGGAGGCGACGGAGCCGGAGTCGGATCCCGAGGAGGGCGCGAAGTCGATGTGCGAGGAGGAGTGCGGGGGCGAGGAGGGCTGCGGCGCCGCTGGAGGGGAGTCGACGGCCTTGGCATTGGCAGCGGCGGGGAGCGCGATCCCCGGGCGCTGGCGGGCGGAGGCGGAGACGAGGAGGAGGTGGAGCGAGGAGGAGACGGAGAGGAGCGAGCCGGCGAGCGCGGCGTGCGCGGCCCCGAGCGCGTCGCGGTGGCGGACGGCGACCGCGAGCAGGTCGGCCCGCCCGCGGCACAGCGCCACCGCCTCCTGCTCGTCCAGCTTGGACCCCTTGCAGCCCATCGGCGGCGCGTCCTTGTTCGCTCGGTCAGCTAGTGCAACTACCAATCACCACAGGAACGATCGATCGGCCCCGGGCCGGCCTTATAAGCGGCCGTGTCGTCCCGCCACGACCTGGGGGGTTGATGGGGAAATGATATCGAGGCGAAAGGATGGCGTGCGGAGGCGAGGGTAGTGGAGCGGAGCAAAGTGGGGGAGGGGGTTGGGGTGGGAATCTCCTCTTGCCGTTTTGCTTGGGGAAATTTGTTTGCACTCGCTCCTTCCTTCTTTTTCCGGGCTCGATATGGCAGGGGCAGGGGTGCTGCTGCGCCCCTTGTTTTCTTGCGGTGGGGGAAAGGCCCACACACGACGACGATCTCTTCTATCTACGCCCCCGACGGGAAACGGAGGGGGGGGGGACAGGCCAGGCGAGGGCCGTCATGTTATTTTCGCCTCTCCCATTTAACCAGTTTTGTTTGTTTCCTTTTGGAAGCGAGGCGAGGACTGCTGCGGCTGGCGAGGCGGTGCAGAGCGCCATGGAGTTGCGCGCAGGCTTTGGCTTTGGCTTGGTGGCATGGCACAGGCAGGCATTGACGCCCGGCTTCATGGCCGCGGTACGGCCTTGACCGGTCTCCATCCATCTCCATCACCGGATCAACGCCAACTGCCCTGCTCTGCTCTGTCGCGAGGATACGCTGCGGTGGCGCGCTGCTGTTTTCCCTGCTGGAGGCTGCCGTGCCGCGCTAGGCTTAAGGTTTTCGGACTGTCATTGCATTTTTTCCCCTTTTTCTTTTGTTGGAAAAGGCCGAAAGGGTACTGGAGTGGAGTGCCCATCGATTACTGTTAGTAGGGTGTGCAGGACTCTGCAAAATCTCAGCCGAGTAAAAGACCAACCGTACCACTACCCGAATGAGATGATGATCATGTACCGCCCCGGCGACAGGCCGTCTTTTGCTTTGCCTTTTTCTTCGCCTCTTTGCAGCCCATGCCACATTGTTGATGCTTCTTCCACGCCGAGGCTTTCGCTATTTTCAGGATGGAACATGCACCTGATATCTCATATACCTCACGTTTCAACTAGGCACATAAATTAGTCAGAAAGAAATTACTGAGCCGAACAAAGGAAATGCTACTCTAGGTCCCTGTTATCATATCCTGTGGCATTGTTATGCTTTCAACTTCAAAAGTGTTGGTCTGATCCCGAGCTCACGTGAGCTCGGATGAACAGTAAAATCAAAAGAAACAAAAAAAAATAAAAAATTCTAATTTTTCTTCTGTGTCAAACATTGACAACTGTTTTGATAGCTTGTGAAATTTTGCAACCTATCAAAACATTTGTCAATGTTTCACACAAAAAACAGAATATTTAGTATATTTTAAAATTTTAATGTTCACCTGAGCTCAGAACATCCGCGTCCTTTCAATTTCGACTACATTGCTTGGACTCAAGTGCATTGTAGAAGGAGGTCAACGATCTAAGCTCATGAAGAAACAAAGTTGCTGAGACGGGCAAGTAAATCATATGCTTTTAGCATTTGCCTCTAGTCTTTTGTTATTTGAGCACCATCCTCAAAGAGCAACATGACAATGGTGTACAAACTTGTTGGATAAAATAGCAAAAAAATTATTGATTTAATTAAAAATATATGAAATGGCATTGATAGTATTAATCTTGTACTGATATTTGACCATGTAAACATGTACTATGCATATAGCTGAAGCACCTATGTAAACAACAAGTATGACTAACACGGGAATAAATAGGAGAGGATAAACAAATTATACCCTCCAATCAACCAGGCTGCGAGGAATATAGTTGAACTTTTCTTTGGTCGCTGATTTGCCTTGGAATTTTGGGACTTCCTCCGACTTGCACGAAGAAGAGGCATCTAAATTATGTGATATATGGAAATTGTTTAACAATAGACCAATAGACTTGGCCACGAAATTGCCATTTTGGGATGTGGTGCATTTGGAAAGTATGTAATTGCAAAATCTTTGATGGAGATTTCATATTGGTAGCACCTACAGTAGGATTGAATCTTGGAGAGTTAAAAAATTCTTGCATGGTTAATTATTGTGGTAAAGTGTATCAATTCCCTTGAACCGATAAGTTTATTCCATGTGGCCGAATGATTACCCTAATCCTCAAGCTTATTATTTTATGTAATAGTCGATGTTAAAATTTTACCATATATTTCTGCAGCAACGCGCAGAGAATAATGTAGTTTATTTTCATCACCAAACTTTCTATCTTGAAGATTTAGGACTCCTAGGTGGTAGGGGTAAAGCCCCGGAAGCTGCCTATTGTGTGGTGTGCTCCGAGATGTTTGTAAAGTTCCGGATGCCTTCAAGACCAACCACGAGTGATTTGAGGCTCATCCATTGGTTGACTTGAGGGAGACTAGGGTGAGCCACCTGGGGTGCTCCGGAGCTTTGGTTTTAGCACCTCTACAACAAAGATTAGCACTCCCCAAAGACTGTGAACTTCGGGATACATTTGTGTCTTTGACTTGTGTGATTAATCTGTTTACGTACCTTTACTTAATTATACTTGCTTGATATTGTTGCTCTTGCTTATCTACTTTACTATCTTGCTTCCCACGTAGGTTGTTCCCACCATAGATTGCATATCTACAGAGCTTACTTTATCTTCATCTACCCTAAAATTTGGAAGTTAGGTTACAATTTTGTAGTCTCCTATTCACCCCCACCCTCTGTCGGCCGATTTAATTCTTTCAGATGCATATGTTAATTTAGTTTGAAGTCATCCCACATTCACCCAATATAATTCATGAAATGGTTCTAAATATATAACTTGATGAAATAGTTAGTCCATAGGAATGTCATTATTTACTAAATCTCAATACATATCTTGATTTTGATGGCATTCATCCTCAAATCCACCAATATTCTTCATGCATCACCTATGGAATCGTCATATACAACTCAATGGCATCGTTAGTCCATAGGAATTGTCAATTACTACAAAAATCACACTTCGGAGTTACAACTTCCATGATCTTTGCACAAGGCCTTTGTATGTAGCTCATTAGCATTATAGTGAACTACATCAACGGTTCATAAACTTTGATCTTGTGATTTGTTGGTCCGGAAACTCTCAAAACCACTATTTCGGTCCCTACACTTGAGTTTGTGCTCCATTTTGATCCGAATCACATTCTCTTGGTAATTCTGGTAGACATGGATTTGGACAAATGGTTTGCTTTGTGGAACTGGTATCCACGTGACAGGCGGCGCACATGGCCCTAGCATGTGACCATCTAGTAGCCTTGTGTTTGTTTAGCCTTCGATGTTTTTCAATGTAGTATATGCATTTACCACTTAATCTTCCATCATGGACACCGGAGGGAAAGAAGGGGGTGAAATGGTAAACTATCAGGCGATTGATACGGCGGTGGTGATCGATCGCTTTTTGTAGTAAGCGAATTCTAGTGATGTGTGGTAAAGAGTGTAGAAAATCGGCCACTCGCTACGATTTGCCACCTACATGATGAGTTTTCTCCCACCTCCATGGCGCTCGAGTGTCGATAAGAAAATCAAGGGAGTAAAGTCACAATTGGGTCAATGACTTAGGCCATATAAGCACTGGCAATGTCTTCTTTGTGTTAGTTGAGGGGGAACGAAGCATGAAAATCAAAAAAATTCCTAAGAACACCCAAGATCTAATCTAGTATATGTATAGAAACGAGAGGGGAGTGTGTCTACATACCCTTGTAGACCGAAAGCGTTAGCGTCGTAACGCGGTTGATTAGTCGTAGTCTTCACGATCCAATCACGATCTAGTGTCGAACAAACAGCACCTCCGAGATTAGCACACGTTCAGCTCGATGGCGTCCTCTCCTTCTTGATCCAGCAAGCGAGAGAGAGGACGTAGATGAGATCGAAACCAGCACGACGGTATGGTGGTGGTGGCGGCAGCGGTATTTCGGCAGGGCTTCACCAAGCGCGTACCGGAGGAACGTGAGAGGAGTTGGGAGGGGTGAAGGGGTGGTTGCCCCCATGTGCCCGTCATCTATATATAAGCCAGGGGCAGGGGAGGGCGTCCCAAAACCATCCTAGGGTCGGCCATATGGGAGAAATCCCTTTAAATTTGGAGATAACATCTTATCTCTAGATTCAACCCTTTAAATTTAGAGATAAGACCTTATCTCTAGATTTAAACAACATGTGCCTTGGGGAATGGTGCGGCCAGCCCATGTCGGTTGTAGCCCCACCCCTCGGTCCATGTGGGACCTTCCCGGGTCGTTGGGTGATACGTCTCCAACGTATCTATAATTTTTTATTGTTCCATGCTATTATATTATCTGTTTTGGATGTTTTATATGCATTATTATGCTATTTTATATTACTTTTGGGACTAACCTATTAACCTAGAGCCCAGTGCCAGTTCCTGTTTTTTCCATGTTTTTGAGTTTCGCAGAAAAGGAATACCAAATGGAGTCCAAACGGAATGAAACTTTCATGATGATTTTTCTTGGAGCATGTGACGCCCGGATAATCAAGCTACAGTAACCTCTACTAATAATGCCACATCACCTCGATTACTGTTGCTAATCTTGCGTTAGTTAGAAACTGATTCAAATTCAAGTTTGAATTAAAGTCAAAACAATTAAAGTTTTCAACAATTGAAACTAAAATGTTCAGATTGAACCAAATAATGCATAGGCAATTATGGTGGAGAAACCAAACCTTTATAAAATATTTAAATACTATTAGATGGATAAAACATCAGGGAGAACTATTACTTAAATACTTCTAAATATTAATTAATTATGAAACTATTTTAGTTTGGGTAGCAAGTTAATCTGGCCGTGGCATATTTGGTAACAACAAATTAGGTGCCATTTTGGTATTTTGCTAACACGAAATAAAAGAGAAACTAGAAATAAAATAGAAAAGAAAAATAAGTAAAAAGTAAAAAAGAAAACAAAAGAAAAGAAACCCCCCCGGCCCCAAGGGCCTTGGCCCACTGGCCCAGCTGGCCGGCTAGCCCAGCCTAGCCTAGCCAGCCCAACTCCCCCTCCCCGGTCGTCTTCCATGTTCCAGCGACCGCATCGCTACAGGGGCGAGACCCCGCCGGATCACCTCGCCGGCATCGCCGCGAGAGGATAAGGCCTCCACCTCCCGCGACGCCTCGGGCACCTCCACTCCCCTCGCTCGTTCCCCCTCCCTCACGCGCTCGCTCCTTCCGAGCGCCACCCTCGCCGTGCGCTGGTCGATCCCGCAGCCACCGGGCCTCTCCAGCCTCGCCGGCCTGTCCTGGAGCTCCGTCGCCGTCCTCTTCTTCGTCTAGTGCCACTGGACCACGCTGGGGGCCACCGGAGCGCCCGCTCGACTCCTTCCTCCTCTGCTCCGCCGTCGCCGTGCTGCATCGCCATCGCGGCCACCGTCACCGTCTTGCCTCGCAGACAGGCCCTTCTGCTCCGTCATCGACCATTGCCCCTTCTCCAACCACGAGCTCGATCTCGGCGCCAACTCACCGACCGGATCGATGCCGTCTTCTCCGTTCGGTCGCCGCGTCCTCTCCGACAAACGTCACCGTCGCCATCAACTCCGGCCTTCCACTGCGCTCCTAACCTGTCGAGGGCTTTTCTTAGCCGCTCGGTGAGCACCTCCCTCTCCTTCCCCTACTCCCCTGTTGTTTCCCGTGCCCGTAGGCCATTGTTGCCGCCGTGGCCGAACTCGTCGCCACTGCCGAGCCTCTCCGTCTCGGCCACCACCGGCCGAGCTCGCTTTCGAGCACGGCTTCGTGCCCGCAGCGCTGCCAGGAGGCCTCCCAGCCGTTCGCGCCTCCTCCCATGCCTCCTAGCGCGATCCCCGTCCGCGCCCAAAGCCGCCGTCGTCGCCTTTGCTCATCGCTGACGCCTCTGCCGGCCACCTCCGCCCGTTCCGACGCTGCAGATCGACGCGCGAAGGAGTACCCTTTCGAACGCAATGAAAATCGCGCAAAATGATGCCCTACCACGGTTTTCCGCTGCTTCCCGTGGTTCGGCCGCCGCGTTTGAGGTCGCCGGAGCCAACTCCGGCGACGCCGTTGATGTGGCTAGCACTGGGGCCCACCCTGGGTCGCTGCAGGTGGGTCCCGTGGGCCCTATTGAACATGTTGACCCGGTCCACCATGCTGACTGGACCGGCCCATGCAACTGACAGATGGGGCCCACACCCCCCTAATTAACGAAGTTAATTAAGCTAGTTTAATTAACCTAATTAGACAGTGACAGGTGGGCCCCTTCTAATTAATTAACTTAGTTAGTTTAAGTTAACCTCTGTTAGCCCTACTGTCTATGACAGATGGGACCCACTAGTCAGTTTGACCAGTCAGCGGGTCTGTTGACCTGCTGATGTCATGCTGACACTCTGCTGACGTCATATTTTCCTTTTCTGTTATTTTAAATAATTTTAGAATATGCTTTAATCTTTGAAAATTCATAGAAAATAAACCGTACCTCGGATGAAAATGTTTTCTATATGAAAGTTGCTCAGAAAAATCCAACGAATCCGAATACGCGGTCCGTTCATCCGTCACATGCCCCTAGCATGCTGAACATGGAACATTCCCCCTCCGGTCATCTGTCTGACACAGGTCCGGAACCGGGAACACCTTCCCGGTTGAATTCCCCCTTCACCTATATCCTGTAGCCATACGTTAGGTCACACCCAGCACAGCATATTGCCACGTTATGCTTTGTGATGCTATGTTTGCTTTATATTTAGTTCCTTCCCCCTGTTCTCTCCGGTAGACCCCGAGACCGATGCTCCCCCTGTGATCGACTACGTCGACGATGACCCCTCCTTGCCAGAGCAACCAGGCAAGCCCCCCCTTGATCACCAGATATCGCCTATTCTTCTCTATACTGCTTGCATTAGAGTAGTGTAGCATGTTACTGCTTTCGGTTAATCCTATTCTGTTGCATAGCCTGTCATTGTTGCTACAGTTGTTACCCTTACCTGCTATCCTACTGCTTAGTATAGGATGCTAGTGTTCCATCAGTGGCCCTACACTCTTGTCCGTCTGCCATGCTATACTACTGGGCCGTGATCACTTCGGGAGGTGACCACGGGTATATACTATATACTTTATATACATGACACATGTGGTGACTAAAGTCGGGTCAGCTCGTTGAGTACCCGCAAGTGATTCTGATGAGGGGGCTGAAAGGACAGGTGGCTCCATCCCAGTACAGGTGGGCCTGGGTTCCTGACGGCCCCCGACTGTTACTTTGTGGCGGAGCGACAGGGCAGGTTGAGACCGCCTAGGAGAGAGGTGGGCCTGGCCCTGGTCGGCGTTCGCGGATACTTAACACGCTTAAGGAGATCTTGGTATTTGATCTGAGTCTGGCCATTTGGTCTATACGCACTAACTAACTACGCGGGAACAGTTATGGGCACTCGACGTCGTGGTATCAGCCGAAGCCTTCGTGACGTCAATGACTGAGTGGCGCGTGCCGGATTGGACTGGAACGCCTACTAGGCTAGGTCAGCTTCCGGCCGCGTTCGCAACGTGGAGGTGTGCAATGGGCGATGGGCCCAGACCCCTGTGCCATAGGATTTAGACCGGCGTGCTGACCTCTCTGTTGTGCCTAGGTGGGGCTGCGACGTGTTGATCTTACGAGGCCGGGCATGACCCAGGAAAGTGTGTCCGGCCAAATGGGATCGAGCGTGTTGGGTTATGTGGTGCACCCCTGCAGGGAATTTTATCTATTCGAATAGCCGTGTCCCTCGGTAAAAGGACGACCCGGAGTTGTACCTTGACCTTATGACAACTAGAACTGGATACTTAATAAAACACACCCTTCCAAGTGCCAGATATAGCCCGGTGATCGCTCTCTAACAGGGCGACGAGGAGGGGATCGCCGGGTAGGATTATGCTATGCGATGCTACTTGGAGGACTTCAATCTACTCTCTTCTACATGCTGCAAGATGAAGGCTGCCAGAAGCATAGTCTTCGACAGGATTAGCTATCCCCCTCTTATTCTGGCATTCTGTAGTTCAGTCCACCGATATGGCCCTTTACACATATACCCATGCATATGTAGTGTAGCTCCTTGCTTGCGAGTACTTTGGAAAGTACTCACGGTTGCTTTTCTCCCTCTTTTCCCCCTTTTCTTTTTACCTGGTTGTCGCAACCAGATGCTGGAGCCCAGGAGCCAGACGCCACCGTCGACGACGACTCCTACTACACCGGAGGTGCCTACTACTACGTGCAGCCCCCTAACGACGACCAGGAGTAGTTAGGAGGATCCCAGGCAGGAGGCCTGCGCCTCGTTCGATCTGTATCCCAGTTTGTGCTAGCCTTCTTAAGGCAAACTTGTTTAACTTATGTCTGTACTCAGATATTGTTGCTTCCGCTGACTCGTCTATGATCGAGCACTTGTATTCGAGCCCTCGAGGCCCCTGGCTTGTATTATGATGCTTGTATGACTTATTTATGTTGTAGAGTTGTGTTGTGATATCTTCCCGTGAGTCCCTGATCTTGATCGTACACGTTTGCGTGCATGATTAGTGTACGATTGAATCGGGGGCATAACAAGTTGGTATCAGAGCCGACTGCCTGTAGGAATCCCCCTTCCACACTCCTTGGCCGAAGTCGAGTCTAGACGTTGCAAAACTTTTACTAACATGGCTGTGCGGCCCATGGGCCCACGTCGCCATTGGGTGGTATTATGATCTTTTTATTCCTAGACCTATACTCTGGGACTCTGATCTCTCTCCTATTCGGGTTTAATGAATTTACTAAAGTCTAACTTTAGGATCTCGTTACTACTTCCTCCCGGAGAACCCCTCACTCCAGATGATTGCTCCGTGCACCAGAAGATTTCAAAGATACTCTCCGATATTCTCTCGAGACCTTGTGCCTGTCGCTTTTGCAATTCCCTACCACCGAAATATCCCTATGCATAAATACTTACACCTGTCGTTCTTACTTTTATTCCTAGTCGATCTTGTTATTACAAGATACCCCGAGAATACTTTGTGCCTACTGCCTTGAAGTTCTTTGCCACCTGAATACCCCTACGAATAATTTCTCGCACTTATCAAGTATCCGCTCCTCCCTAGTTGATTCAAGTAATTCACAAAATTCTTTGAAATACTATTTGAACTTCCAAAAATCCTGAGCAGCCTATTGCTCTTGAAATTCTTGTTTGCTTGCATTATTGGTAATCCCATAAGTATACTAATCTTATTGGCATCATTTATCACTATCATTTTTTTAGTCCCTTGATTCAATAAGTTGCGGATGTTCACCATCATCAGTCGAATCCTAGGATTATCCTTCCGGCTCAGACGTCATTTGGATATGAGCTGGTTCTTGACCCATCAATGCCTTGATCGGTTGTGCTTCTAAGTCCATTGAACTTATTCATTTTTTATCAGAACGATTGCTTCTGATCCCTTGATTTTGGAATCATGATTCCTTTGCATCTGAGCTTTGGTTTAGTCAGTTGTTTCTATAATTCAATGCCTATGCATTGTTTCTGCCACTGGTTTTGTGTAAATGCTCACATCAGCTCCATTGTGGATCGCCATATCCACTGTTGGAATATTATCCGACAGTGTCCTTCATAATTAATCACCTTGTGAGTTCTTTCTCCGATATATAATGCCTTTGGTAAATTGTATCCTCTCCTTTTGTCAACCATGCTCTGCTTTCGAGCTTCTTTTTATTACTCCTGAAGGTTGTGTTATATGTTCCTAAGGTGCCCCTATGGGTTGAACCTATGCCTTCCCTAATCTGTGGGAACTCGAAGGTTATGCGGGTTATACTCTACTGGCGTCCCGTCAGAAAAATTTCAACACTACAACCTCGTCGAAAACGGGAAGTGAATGAGAGTTTATACATTGAAGAAGTGGGAGTCGACCTTGTACTTTGTGTTCATGCCCATGGACACGATGTAGATCCTATCATGGAAGCTTCTTGTAATAATAACTATTTCCTTGATATAATATCATCTGGTATCTGTGAATTGATCCTTTGCAATCGTGGTTCCGACCATGATTGATCTCCTTTGATTCCATTTCTCAGACAAGATGAAGTACTTGTGTTCTGCAGATCATTTCATGTGTCCACCCTCTACTCTGCTCTACCGTCGAGTATTACACTCTGGTATCTCGAGAATATCATGGAACTGCATAACTTCTTATGGGTTCTTCATCAACTGTCCCGATTCCAATTTTCCTGGGTTCTGGGTTGTCGTCAACCGAGAACACCAAATAGTGAATCGAGTCTGCACTCTGATTCAATAACTCTAAGTAATTTTTGTTGCTTATGAGTTTATTAATCCTTCAAGTCATTCCTAGCCTGATCGGCTATATCATTATCGTGCAACTTTTTAACTGTGCTACCTGGTCCTTCTTCCCGGAGCAAAATTTTCGAGGATGAGCTAAGCTTACGTCGACTTTGCTCATGATATCATTTCGCCTTGAACAACAAGCTTGATTTTGAGTTTGTGTCGTACTCGTGGTTCCAATAACCTTTCACGTCATCCTTCCTTTGACTTGATGTCATCGCCGATCGATTACATCTTCATGAAATCTCTCGACAATTGTGTCATGAGCATCATCAACATTCTGAGCTCTTATAGGATATCAATCGAATCCGTGATGAGAAACACCATCCTTGCCCCTCGATGATTTATGTTATCATCGACAACATTCTTGCCTTCCCCCAACACAAACTTGTTCATGTTTTCTGTTGTACCTTGATTTCCTTGCTATCTGGCTTAGGTTATGTTCTACCTTGTAGTATTATTGTCTTCTGTATCAAGAATGTTGTGAGGATTGCTCCACCTCTTAAGAATTCTTGGTATAGTGATACTTCTCACCATCACCATTCTTTCTTGGTCCCCGTGTTGATTCCAACAGGGATACCAACAAGTGAACAGTGTTGTTTGGATTCTGTACTTCTAGCAACCCTATTTCTTTGAAGTTAATGGTCGGTAGTTCATTCTTAGATTATTGGTTATTGAATCACCATTCTAACATTGATCATACTATCTAAGCCCATATCTCGGGTGCACCTTTCAACCAATTTTTAATTGTGTATGTTTTCCTCGAGCATACCTCATTATATCATTTGATCTGTCAAATGTTATCTCCTTGTTCACATAATTGTGGAGATCCATCTTTTTGGAAATCTCAATGAATTGTCGTTGAATCCTTCAGCCACCTTCTCATCTTCTCCTTGGTTTAATGATGAACTCTTGTTTTGGAACTCGCTTCCATAGTTCATTTTCCGAGAATCCTACAATGTCATCTCGCCAATTTGTGTTGCACCTTTTTTCTTCTCAGGCATCATGAGTCTAAGGTATCCTGACACCAATCAGATCTAAATCTCGGTCAGTTATGATTGTTTGAACATATTTTCTAGAGTTATAGCATTGGTCCTCATATGACCCGGTAAGGTGATGTCATGCCTAGCATACCTGGCCGGAGGACCTAGTGTTACAGTTTCCTTTTTAGCAAGGATAACCATTCTTCCATGAGGAAATTGAATGACTTGTTTTATAAATTTTTCCTGATGGATCCTTTGTGTTTCTAAAGTCTGACCTTTGCTTGAAAACCATGTCAATGCTATCTCGAAGCATGTATGTGGTACTCCGATTTCAATAAGAAGATTTGAAGCACAATGCTAAATTTTCTTTATCAAATTATCCAGACACCGTTGTATGGGTAATGTCATGAAATTTCTCCCCCCTTTCCTAAAGGGTTTTCTACATTATATCCTGTTGTGGATATCATGCTCTGCTTGACCTTGGGAAGGGTATACCCCTGGTATATGTGTCAAACACATTTTCCTTTCCATTGTTATTCTGATCTGATGATCACATTTTCCTTTCCATTGATTTGTTTAACCTTTCTGGTGATCTATATGATCTAACACTAATATTCTTCTGCTTACGTAAACACCTAGGTGTACAATCGTGTCGGTAAGACCCTGTTACTATTGTTGATGACATTCCGGTAGCCACCGATGGACGAGAACTTTGCCTATTGGTCCGCCTCATTCAACAAGCAGGAAAATGGTTCTCTTCGTCCCTCGCCCTTGGTACCAACGTTACTGACATAATTGATAGGCTATCCTCTGACATGCCTTGTTATCATGACTGTGCAAAATATCACCGCCCTTTCTACTTTTAACCCACATGGTGGGCCCATAACCCACAGTTCCACGGGATCGAAACCTGACTCTCCTGCACACCCCCTGTTTCCATAGTTGCTCCTCGCGCGTGGCCTCGTATGTAATTCATGAGTCACCTTCCGAGAGATCATCAAATCTGGCATCAGACAAAATACTTATTCCCGTTGCTTTGAACCCCTTTCACGCCCTGTAACAGGCATCGAACGATTGCCTGCCCGCTCGAAACTTTCCATGACACCTCCTCACGTTGCTCTTGATATTTTCTGAAGTTTCAATTCAAGAGTTACTTTCGCCACCTTCCCCGATATTATCGACCAGATAGTCAACCTTGCAGAGGTTCGTTCCCCCAGAATACCCACCCTTTACTCTTTCGTAAGTTCGATGGAATTCCCAAAGAAAGGATGTCGGCTTCATCATGATGAACTGAAGCAGAGAAATGAAGACCTCAAGTAATGGATCGACCTCTTCGAGAAGAGCAACCAAGACCGAGAAGATCCGTTAGATTTTTCGTAACCCAATCCCTTCCCCCTTACTGCCCTCCTAAATCTCGGGACGAGATTTCTTGTAGTGGAGGAGAATTGTGACGCCCGGATAATCAAGCTACAGTAACCTCTGCTAATAATGCCACGTCACCTCGATTACTGTTGCTAACCTCGCGTTAGTTAGAAACTGATTCAAATTCAAGTTTGAATTAAAGTCAAAACAATTAAAGTTTTCAACAACTAAAACTAAAATGTTCGGATTGAACCAAATAATGCATAGGCAATTATGGTGGAGAAACCAAGCCTTTATAAAATATTTAAATACTATTAGATGGATAAAACAGCAGGGAGAGCTATTATTTAAATTACTTTTAAATATTAATTAATTATGAAACTATTTTAGTTTGGGTAGCAAGTTAATGTGGCCGTGGCATATTTGGTAACAACAAATTAGGTGCCATTTTGGTATTTTGCTAAAACGAAATAAAAGAGAAACTAGAAATAAAACAGAAAAGAAAAATAAATAAAAAGTAAAAAGAAAACAAAAGAAAAGTAACCCCCCGGCTCCCCAAGGGCCTTGGCCCACTGGCCCAGCTGGCTGGCTAGCCCAGCCCAGCTCAGCCAGCCCAACTCCCCCTCCCCGGTCGTCTTCCCTGTTCCAGCGACTGCATCGCTACAGGGGCGAGACCCCGCCGGATCACCTCGCCGGCATCGCCGCGAGAGGATAAGGCCTCCACCTCCCGCGACGCCTCGGGCACCTCCACTCCCCTCGCTCGTTCCCCCTCCCTCACGCGCTCGCTCCTCCCGAGCGCCACCCTCGCCGTGCGCTGGTCGATCCCGCGGCCACCGGGCCTCTCCGGCCTCGCCGGCCTGTCCTGGAGCTCCGTCGTCGTCGTCCTCTTCGTCTGGTGCCACTGGACCACGCTGGGGCTACCGGAGCGCCCGCTCGACTCCTTCTTCCTCCTCTGCTCCGCCGTCGCCGTGCTGCATCGCCACCGCGGCCACCGTCACCGTCTTGCCTCGCAGACAGGCCCTTCTGCTCCGTCATCGACCGTTGCCCCTTCTCCAACCACGAGCTCGATCTCGGCGCCACCCCACCGACCGGATCGACGCCGTCTTCTCCGTTCGGTCGCTGCGTCCTCTCCGACGAACGTCACCGTTGCCGTCAACTCCGGCCTTCCCCTGCGCTCCTAACCTGTCGAGGGCTTTTCTTAGCCACTCGGTGAGCACCTCCCTCTCCTTCCCCTACTCCCCTGTCGTTTCCTGTGCCCGTAGGCCATTGTTGCCGCCGTGGCCGAACTCGTCGCCACTGCCGAGCCTCTCCGTCTCGGCCACCACCGGCCGAGCTCGCTTTCGAGCACGGCTTCGTGCCCGCAGCGCTGCCAGGAGGCCTCCCAGCCGTTCGCGCCTCCTCCCATGCCTCCTAGCGCGATCCCCGTCCGCGCCCAAAGCCGCCGCCGTCGCCTTTGCTCATCGCTGACGCCTCTGTCGGCCACCTCCGCCCGTTCCGACGCTGCAGATCGACGCGCGGAGGAGTACCCTTTCGAACGCAATGAAAATCGCGCAAAATGATGCCCTACCGCGGTTTTCCGCTGCTTCCCGTGGTTCGGCCGCCGCGTTTGAGGTCGCCGGAGCCAACTCCGGCGACGCCGTTGATATGGCTGGCACTAGGGCCCACCCTGGGTCGCTGCAGGTGGGTCCCGTGGGCCCTATTGAACATGTTGACCCGGTCCACCATGCTGACTGGACCGGCCCATGCAACTGACAGATGCGGCCCACACCCCCCTAATTAACGAAGTTAATTAAGCTAGTTTAATTAACCTAATTAGACAGTGACAGGTGGGCCCCTTCTTATTAATTAACTTAGTTAGTTTTAGTTAACCTCTGTTAGCCCTACTGTCTATGACAGATGGGACCCACTGGTCAGTTTGAACAGTCAGCGGGTCTGTTGACCTGCTGATGTCATGCTGACACTCTGCTGACGTCATATTTCCCTTTTCTGTTATTTTAAATAATTTCAGAATATGCTTTAATCTTTGAAAATTCATAGAAAGTAAACCGTACCTCGGATGAAAATGTTTTCTATATGAAAGTTACTCAGAAAAATCCAACGAATCCGAATACGCGGTCCGTTCATCTGTCACATGCCCCTAGCATGCTGAACATGGAACATTCCCCCTCCGGTCATCTGTCTGACACAGGTCCGGAACCGGGAACACCTTCCCAGTTGAATTCCCCCTTCACCTATATCCTGTAGCCATACGTTAGGTCACACCCGACACAGCATATTGCCACGTTATGCTTTGTGATGCTATGTTTGCTTTATATTTACTGTTCCTTCCTGTAACACCCTGAGAATCATGCTACAGTAACCCCCTGTGATTAAGCTAAACATATTGCTAAACAGGGCTAGATCACATTTGAACCACACCCTTGTCAGACTCCTAGTTCAAACTTCAAATATAATTAAAGTAGAAAATAAAAGTTTTCAAAAATTCAAACAGAAATGTTCAGTGGGTTCTAAATAATACACTGGTAATTATGGTGGAGAAAACACATTTTTATAAAATGTCTAAATACTTTTAAATGAAATAAAACAGAAAAGGAAATAAACAAAAAGAGAAAACAGAAAACAAAACAGAAAAAGAAAACAGGGGGGAAAGGGCCCGCTCCCCCCCACTAGACCCGCGGCCCAAACCCCCCCCCCCGGCCCAAGCTGGGCTGCCACCCGCGCCCCGCGCCCCGGCCCAGCCCACCTCCCCCCGCGTCCCCTTCCTGTTCCCCCGACCGGGTCGGAACAGGGGAGCGTCGCCGCCGCACCCCCTCGCCGGCGACGGGGAGGATAAGGGCGCCAGCTCCCCCCGCCTCCTCGGGCCTCTCTCCCACTCGCCCCCGCTCTCCCTCGGCCTCTGCGCCTTCTCCCCCGCTAGATCCCCCTCCCTCTCCCCTCCGTTCCCCTCTGCCCGCGCGTGCTCGCCGCCGTTCACCGTCGAACTCGCGGTCACCTTGCCCCGATCGCCTCGACGACGTGCCCGAACGACTCCCCGCCGTCGACTACGTCGACTGCGCCCTCGGGAACGAGCCGAGCGCCTCTGCACCGGCCTCCCCGAGCTCGTCTTCAACCTACGGCCGCCGTCGTTCGTCGCCGATTCCGGCTGCCCCGCGCCCTCCCCGAGCTCACTGCCACTCCCTACAGCCGCGCGGTGAGCTCCTCTACCTCCTCCCCCTCTCCGCTAGCTCGCTCGCGCTCCGTAGCTGCTTCCCCGCGCGCGCCCGAACGCCACGCCGCGGAGCTCGCCGCCGGCGTGTCTCCGGTGACCAAATGGTCACGGGCGTTGGCCCGCTAGCCCGACCGCACCGTGCCGCACCCACCAAGCTAGCTAGTTCGGCCGTTCGCGCGCTCTAGCGTAGCTTCCGTCGGGCACCCGTAGCACCTCGCCGCCGGCGAGCTTGTAGCGGTCGCCCCCGGCCGTTCCAGCCCCTCCGACCACCGCCGTTGGACGCGCGACGTCGAGCCGCGTCGAACGCGCCCAGCCCCGCCCCCGCAAACCCACTGTGGGTGAAACCCGCGCCCCTCCCGCGCGCGCCGCCGTGCGTTTTGGTCGCCGGCGATACTCCGGCGCCGGCCGCCGACGTGGCACACCTGGGGCCACCCCTGGGTCACTGCCAGTGGCCCCCACGGGCCCAGTTGACTGGGTTGACCCAGTCAACTGCTGACTGGGCAGGCCCAGTCACTAACATGCGGGCCCCGCCACAAAAATTAAAAAGAAAAGAAAAGAAAATGTTTTTATAAATAAAAATAATTAGTTTAATTAATCTCTCACTGACAGGTGGGCCCAGTAGCTAATTAACTAAAGATTAATTAGTTTAATCCTCTGTTAACCCACTGTCTATGACAGGTGGGTCCCCCTTGTCAGTTTGACCAGTCAACCCGGACTGTTGACCGCTGACGTCACTCCTACGTCATGCTGACGTCATATCCCTTTTTCTGTTAAATTAAATAATTCCAGAAATTCAAATAAACTTTGAAAATTCATATCTTTTAAACCGTAACTCGGATGAAAATGTTTTCTATATGAAAGTTGCTCAGAACGACGAGACGAATCCGAATACGCAGTCCGTTCGTCCACCACACCTCCCTAACCTATCGAACTAGCAACTTTCCCCCTCCGGTCCGTCTGTCCGAAAACGTGAAACATCGGGAATACCTCCCGGATGTCCTCCCCCTTCACCGGTACCACCTACTGTCGCGTTAGGACACCCCTAGCACCGCTCACTGTCATGTCACGCATCGTCATGCTTATGTTTGCATTGTATTTACTGTTTCTTCCCCCTCTTCTCTCCGGTAGACTACGAGACCGACACTGCTGCTGCCCAGTTCGACTACGGAGTCGACGACCCCTCCTACTTGCCAGAGCAACCAGGCAAGCCCCCCCTTGATCACCAGATATCGCCTACTCTACTCTCTACTACTTGCATTAGAGTAGTGTAGCATGTTACTACTTTCGATATCCTATTCTGATGCATAGCCTATCCTTGCTACTACTGTTGTTACCTTTACCTGCAATCCTACATGCTTAGTCTAGGATGCTAGATTTCCATCAGTGGCCCTACATTCTTGTCCGTCTGCTGTGCTATACTATCGGGCCGTGATCACCTGGGCGGTGAACACGGGCATATACTTATATACTATATACATGACACATGTGATGATTAAAGTCGGGTCGGCTCGTAGGAGTACCCGCAAGTGGATCTTTGTGGCGGAGCGACAGGGCAGGTTGAGACCGCCTAGGTGAGAGGTGGGCCTGGCCCTGGTCGGCGTTCGCGGATACTTAACACGCTTAACGAGATCTTGGTATTTGATCTGAGTCTGGCCATTTGGTCTATACGCACTAACCATCTACGTGGGAGTAGTTATGGGTATCCCGACGTCGTGGTATCAGCCGAAGCTCTTTTGACGTCAGCGACTGAGTGGCGCGCGCCGGATTGGACTGGAACGCCACTAGGCTAGGTCTGCTTCCGGCCGCGTACGCAACGTGCAGGTGTGCATAGGGCGATGGGCCCAGACCCCTGCGCGCATAGGTTTAGACCGGCGTGCTGGCCTCTCTGTTGAGCCTAGGTGGGGCTGCGACGTGTTGATCTTACGAGGCCGGGCATGACCCAGAAAAGTGTGTCCGGCCAAATGGGATCGAGCGTGTTGGGTTATGTGGTGCACCCCTGCAGGGAAGTTTATCTATTCGAATAGCCGTGTCCCTCGGTAAAAGGACGACCCGGAGTTGTACCTTGAGCTTATGACAACTAGAACTGGATACTGAATAAAATACACCCTTCCAAGTGCCAGATACAACCCGGTGATCGCTCTCTAACAGGGCGACGAGGAGGGGATTGCCGGGTAGGATTATGCTATGCGATGCTACTTGGAGGACTTCAATCTACTCTCTTCTATATGCTGCAAGATGGAGATGTCCAGAAGCGTAGTCTTCGACAGGACTAGCTATCCCCCTCTTATTCCGGCATTCTGCAGTTCAGTCCACTGATATGCCCCTTTACACATATACCCATGCATATGTAGTGTAGCTCCTTGCTTGCGAGTACTTTGGATGAGTACTCACGGTTGCTTTTCTCCCTCCTTTCCCCTTTCTATACCGGATTGTCGCAACCAGATGCTGGAGTTCAGGAGCCAGACGCCACCGTCGACGACGATACCTACGACACTGGAGGTGCCTACTACTACGTGCAGGCCGCTGACGACGACCAGGAGTAGTTAGGAGGTCCCAGGCAGGAGGCCTTGCCTTTTCGATCGTTGCTACTTTTGTGCTAGCCTTCTTAAGGCAAACTTGTTTAACTTATGTCTGTACTCAGATATTGTTGCTTCCGCTGACTCGTCTATGATCGAGCACTTGTATTCGAGCCCTCGAGGCCCCTGGCTTGTATTATAATGCTTGTATGACTTATTTATGTTGTAGAGTTGTGTTGTGATATCTTCCCGTGAGTCCCTGATCGTGATCGTACACATTTGCGTGCATGATTAGTGTACGGTCAAATCGGGGGCGTCACAAGTTGGTATCAGAGCCGACTGCCTGTAGGAATCCCCCTTCCACACTCCTTGGCCGAAGTCGAGTCTAGACATTGCAAACTTTTACTAACATGGCTGTGCGGCTTACGGGCCCACGTCGCCATTGGGTGGTACTAGGATCTTTTACTCCTCGACCTTTACTCTGGGACTCTGAACTCTCTTCTACTCGGGTTAAACGACTTTACTAACTCTAACACTAGGATCCCGTGACCGCGTTCACCCCAAAGATGGATAAGCCATAGTTGTTTCTTAGAATAGTATTTTGAACAATTCACACACTGTCATTTGACTCCTTTGAAACGTCTTTGCTTTCAGATGGAACCCACGAGGCAGGTTGTTCGCCACACGATGGCCATTGGTGCCTCGGGATCACCTGCGGTGCTAGCTGAGATGATGACCTATCTGGGTTATCGCTGGCACCCTGAGTTCACCGTCTACGAGGAGTTCCAGGACTTTAACCAGGAGCAGTACCGTGCCATCGTCCACCTCTACTCTCGGGAGTACGACTCCACTACTGTGCTGCACACCGCACATGGTGTTGGTGTGACCATCGATATGGCTGTCCACGATGCAGCCTATGCTGCTCTGACACGTCTTCGTGGAGAGTATCGGGAGTTGGACACCTCCCCTTTCAGGCACATTGCTATCGCCTCTGATGTTGGTGCGGAGGGATACTATACTGCTGCCTACTCCACTGTCACCCGGGAGCCCTTCTACCATCAGCACCTGGTTCTGCATGCTGATGGGCTGGATCGAGCTAACCGAGCTCTTCGCCACGAGATGTACACCACCCGTCAGCACCTTTACCGTGCTCTGACGCTGCTGCACCCCTTTGTCCGGTCTGGACAGGTACCGCGCGCTGCGATCTACCCAGCCAGGACCGTGATGCCCCACGGTGTCGGTTGGCCAGAGGTGGGAGGCTACTCTCCCGCACTTGGTTCTCTTCTGCCACCTGAGCGTCGGGCTCTACACCTGAGTATCCGCGGCCCCAGTCTGCTGACGTGGAGGACTATCCGTTGCCTCACTACCAGCTGTCGGGCTACGATTACCTCCACAGTACCTCTTGGGACTGATGTAGGCTTGATTGTAGTATTAGTTTCAGTCGCCGCGAGCCTGTGTGCCGCCTATGATGTTTTAGTCTATGTACTGAACTCTATGTACTGAACTCTATGCATGACCCCTTTTGTAAGCTATGCCGACTACTATGTAGTAGCTATCGTGCTCCTTTCATTATGCATGTTTCATCATGAATGATTCTTGTCATTGCAAATTTTCTCAATGCTGAACTACCCCTGTTATATATTAGCAGGATGGTTAGACCAGGTGGTCGTGGTCGTGGTGGCGATGCCCCACCACCACCTGAGTACATGGCTGGTATGATCCAACAGTTTGAACTGAACCGCCAATTCATGGAAAATATGATGGCTCAGTTTCCTCGCCCCAATATGAACCAACAGCCAGCCCAAGTGACTCTTCAAGATTTCATACGCCTCAACCCAACCATCTACCGCAGCTCAACTCAGCCTCTGGATGCTGATGACTGGCTCCGTGACATCACCTATGAGTTGGAGTCTGCTGATGTAGCCCCTGCCAGCTATGTCAATTTTGCTTCCTTCTTCTTGAAGGGACCCGCAGCTCAATGGTGGGACAGCCACAGGCGTACTCTGCCAGCTGGAACAATCATCACCTGGCCAGACTTCCAAGCTGCTTTCCGTGCCCGCTTCATTCCTCAGGGAGTCATGGACCGGAAGAAGCGTGAGTTCCGCAACCTCACCCAAGGCAACAAAACTGTCGAAGCTTATCAGCGGGAGTTTCTGGACTTGTCCCGCTATGCTGAAGAAGACATTGCAACTGATGCACGCAGACAGGAGAAGTTCCGTGATGGCCTTCAAGCTGACATCAAGCTCGCACTTCTAGTGCATGACTTTGCTGATTTCGCCACCTTGGTGAACAAGGCCATCAATGTCGAAACTGGCCTGCAGGAATACCAGAGCTCTAACAGGTGCAACCGTGACACGGGCTCATCTTCGGGCCCACCCTCACAGAAGCGTAAGATATGGATCCCGAACAGCATGTATCGTCCAAATGCTTCTGCCCCAAAGCAGACCTATGCTGCCCCTCGTCTGCCTACACCACCGTCCAGGCAGTCAAGACTTCCAGCTCCACCATCCCAAGGCTCCTGTTCCCACTCCGAATAATGGCTTGTGCTTCAGGTGTGGTCAACCAGGGCACCGTGCTAAAGAGTGCAACCAGAACCAGAATCAACTGGCCCTTCCAGCAAATGGCCGTGGTAACAATCAGCCCCGCAACAACAATGCTAAGTCTTATGGACGTGCTCATGCCAACCACGTTGATCTCAACGAAGCTCAAGACCAGCCTGCTACTGTGATGGGTACACTCCTCGTAAATTCAGTACCAGCATCCATTTTATTTGATACAGGTGCATCGCATTCATTCATGTCAGAAGATTTTGCATACAAGCACGACGTTAAATGTGAGGAGATGAACACCTCTGTATTGGTCAAAACCCCCGTGGGACAGTGTCAAACCTCTTTGGTTGGCATCGATGTCCCCGTGGAAATCGAAGGGCTGGAATTCTATGCCTCTTCCATTATCCTGAAGACGTCTAACATCGACCTCATCTTGGGTATGGATTGGTTGAAAGCGCATACTGCTTCTATAGTTTGCGCCACTAAGACCGTCCATCTACTACACCCTTCAGATGAAATAGTTGCTTACCAAGCTCATCTGGTGCAAAATGCCGAGGCAAGGCTCTATGCATTGAATGCATTGAACGCTGCACCACTCGAGGGCATTGAAAACATTCCCGTCGTGCGTGAATTCCTCGACGTCTTCCCTGAAGAACTTCCAGGGATTCCCCCTGCTAGAGCTGTCGAATTCATCATCGACTTGAAACCAGGCACCACTCCTATAGCCAAGCGACCCTACAAAATGCCGCCGCATGAACTCCTTGAGCTTAAGGAGGAAATCGACAAGTCTCTTCGCAAAGGATTCATTCGCCCAAGTTGCTCTCCTTGGGGAGCACCTTCTCTCTTTGTCAAGAAGAAGGATGGGACAAACCGGTTAGTTCAAGACTACCGTCCTATAAACCAAGCTACCATTCAGAATAAATACCCTCTTCCTCGGATCAATGATCTGTATGATCAACTGGCGGGTTCGTCAGTGTTCTCTAAGCTCGACTTGAGGTTGGGCTACCACCAGATCCGTGTTCGCGAAGAGGATATCCCAAAGACCGCCTTCGTGACTCGCTATGGTTCATACGAGTACACCGTCATGTCTTTCGGTTTAACCAATGCTCCAGCCACCTTCTCTCGTCTGATGAACTACATATTCATGGATTACCTCGACAAGTTCGTCGTGGTTTATCTGGATGATATCCTGATATTTTCCAAGAACGAAGAAGAACATGCTGAACATCTTCGTCTTGTGCTGGAAAAGCTACGAGAACATCAACTATATGCCAAGTTCTCTAAATGTGAATTCTGGCTACCCGAAGTAACCTATCTGGGCATGTCATCTCTAAGGATGGTATTGCCGTCAACCCCGAGCGAGTTCAGGCTATTCTTGATTGGACTCCTCCCAAGAACGTTAAGCAAGTCAGAAGTTTTCTCGGTCTCGCCAGCTATTGCCGTCGATTTGTCGAGAACTTCTCCAAGATCGCCAGGCCTCTGACTAACCTGTTGCATAAGGGCGTCAAGTTCCAATGGACAGACAAATGTCAGGAAAGTTTCCAGGCACTCAAAGACAAGTTGACTTCTGCTCCAGTTCTAGCTCCACCTGATACTAAGAAGGACTTTGTCATTTACTGCGACGCTTCCCGTCAAGGATTAGGCTGTGTCCTAATGCAAGACCGCAAAGTGATTGCTTATGCCTCTCGACAATTGCGCCCTCACGAAGAGAACTACCCAGTTCACGACCTCGAACTTGCTGCTGTCATTCATGCGCTGAAGCAGTGGCGACATTACCTTCTCGGTAATCGTTGCGAGATCTTCACTGACCACCAAAGTCTGAAGTATCTGTTTACTCAGCCAGATCTGAACCTCCGTCAACAGAGATGGATGGAGCTCGTTGCAGACTTTGACTTGGGTATTTCCTATACTCCAGGCAAGGCTAATGTAATGGCTGATGCCTTGAGCCGCAAGTCTTACTGCAACCACCTCCAGGTTCATAAAGTTCAGCCCTCACTTGTTGAAGAATTCAGGAAGCTGAACCTCCATATTGTTCCTCCGGGTGCACTCGCTCCCCCTCCTAAGGAGTTCCGCAAGATGAACCTCCGTGTTGTTCCCCAGGGTTCCCTCAATACCCTGGTCGTCGAACCAGATCTCCTGGACTCCATCAAGAGAATACAGGGGTATGACTCTGAAGCCCACAAGATTAAGCGCTACCTCGCAGAAGGAAAGCCCTCATTCTTCACCATTTCTGAAGATGGCACCCTATACTTCAAGGGCCGCCTAGTGGTGCCATGTGCAGAGAAAAACCTGGATATGACACAGGAAGTTATGAAAGAAGCTCATGATACGCCTCTGTGTATCCATCCAGGTAGTACAAAGATGTACCAAGATATCCGTCAGAGATTCTGGTGGACTAATATGAAGCAAGACATTGCTCGTTATGTTGCTGAGTGTGACGTTTGCCGTCGCATCAAAGCAGAACATCAAAGGCCTGCTGGAACTCTGCAACCTATCTCTATTCCTGAATGGAAATGGGACCATGTTGAGATGGACTTCGTCACTGGATTTCCCAAATCGCAGAAAGGTAATGATGCTATTCTTGTCGTCATTGACCGGCTTTCCAAAGTTGCACATTTCCTGGCAGTCAAAGAAACGATCACTGCTAGCCAGTTGGCAACGCTCTATATGTCCAGGATTGTTTCACTCCACGGTATTCCATTGGTTATCAGCTCAGACCGTGGCAGCTTATTCACTTCAAGATTCTGGGCAAGTTTCCAAGAAGCAATGGGAACTCATCTGTCATTCAGTACTGCGTTTCATCCTCAATCGCAAGGACAAGTTGAACGCGTCAATCAAGTTCTCGAAGACATGCTTCGAGCTTGCGTTATTTCCTTCGGCAAGAAATGGGAGGAATCTCTCCCGTATGCTGAGTTCTCCTATAATAATAGCTATCAAGCTAGTCTGAAGATGGCCCCCTTCGAAGTGTTATATGGACGAAAGTGCCGAACCCCTCTGAACTGGTCAGAAACTGGGGAACGTCCACTCTTCGGTCCGGATATTATCCAAGATGCCGAAGAACAAGTCCGCATTATTCGCGAGAATCTCAAGACTGCTCAGTCACGTCAGAAGAGTCAGTATGACCGTCATCATAAAGACATGGTCTATCAACCTGGCGAAAAGGCTTATCTTCGAGTCACACCTATGAAGGGTGCTCACCGCTTCGGGATCAAGGGCAAACTAGCTCCTCGCTATATTGGCCCATTCACTATTCTCGAAAGGCGTGGAAAAGTGGCATACCAACTGGAACTACCGCCGAACCTTTCTCAGGTTCACGATGTGTTCCATGTGTCACAGCTCCGCCGTTGCTTCAAGGATCCAATCCGAGCTGTGGATCACGAAGTGCTCGAATTGCAGCAAGACCTCTCCTATAAGGAGCATCCGGTCCGCATTCTCGACCAAGCTGAACGCCGCACACGTCAGAAGGCGATCAAGTTTCTCAAAGTCCAGTGGTCGCACCATTCTGAAGATGAGGCCACTTGGGAACGAGAGGATCGTCTGCGCGAAGAATACCCCGCACTGTTTCCTTCTACCTCCTAAATCTCGGGACGAGATTTCTTGTAGTGGAGGAGATTTGTAACACCCTGAGAATCATGCTACAGTAACCCCCTGTGATTAAGCTAATCATATTGCTAAACAGGGCTAGATCACATTTGAACCACACCCTTGTCAAACTCCTAGTTCAAACTTCAAATATAATTAAAGTGGAAAATAAAAGTTTTCAAAAATTCAAACAAAAATGTTCAGTGGGTTCTAAATAATACACTGGTAATTATGGTGGAGAAATCACATTTTTATAAAATGTCTAAATACTTTTAAATGAAATAAAACAGAAAAGGAAATAAACAAATAAGAGAAAACAGAAAACAAAACAGTCAAAAGAAAAAAGAGGCAAGGCCCTCCCCCCCCCACTGGACCCGCGGCCCAAACCCCCCCCCCGGCCCAAGCTGGGCCGCCACCCGCGCCCCGCGCCCCGGCCCAGCCCACCTCCCCCGCGTCCCCTTCCTGTTCCCCCGACCGGGTCGGAACAGGGGAGCGTCGCCGCCGCACCCCCTCGCCGGCGACGGGGAGGATAAGGGCGCCAGCTCCCCCCGCCTCCTCGGGCCTCTCTCCCACTCGCCCCCGCTCTCCCTCGGCCTCTGCGCCTTCTCCCCCGCCAGATCCCCCTCCCTCTCCCCTCCGTTCCCCTCTGCCCGCGCGTGCTCGCCGCCGTTCACCGTCGAACTCGCGGTCACCTTGCCCCGATCGCCTCGACGACGTGCCCGAACGACTCCCCGCCGTCGACTACGTCGACTGCGCCCTCGGGAACGAGCCGAGCGCCTCTGCACCGGCCTCCCCGAGCTCGTCTTCAACCTACGGCCGCCGTCGTTCGTCGCCGATTCCGGCTGCCCCGCGCCCTCCCCGAGCTCACTGCCACTCCCTACAGCCGCGCGGTGAGCTCCTCTACCTCCTCCCCCTCTCCGCTAGCTCGCTCGCGCTCCGTAGCTGCTTCCCCGCGCGCGCCCGAACGCCACGCCGCGGAGCTCGCCGCCGGCGTGTCTCCGGTGACCAAATGGTCACGGGCGTTGGCCCGCTAGCCCGACCGCACCATGCCGCACCCGCCTAGCTAGCTAGTTCGGCCGTTCGCGCGCTCTAGCGTAGCTTCCGTCGGGCACCCGTAGCTCCTCGCCGCCGGCGAGCCTGTAGCGGTCGACCCCGTCCGTTCCAGCCCCTCCGACCACCGCCGTTGGACGCGCGACGTCGAGCCGCGTCGAACGCGCCCAGCCCCGCCCCCGCAAACCCACTGTGGGTGAAACCCGCGCCCCTCCCGCGCGCGCCGCCGTGCGTTTTGGTCGCCGGCGATACTCCGGCGCCGGCCGCCGACGTGGCACACCTGGGGCCACCCCTGGGTCACTGCCAGTGGCCCCCACGGGCCCAGTTGACTGGGTTGACCCAGTCAACTGCTGACTGGGCAGGCCCAGTCACTGACATGCGGGCCCCGCCGCAAAAATTAAAAAGAAAAGAAAAGAAAATGTTTTTATAAATAAAAATAATTAGTTTAATTAATCTCTCACTGACAGGTGGGCCCAGTAGCTAATTAACTAAAAGATTAATTAGTTTAATCCTCTGTTAACCCACTGTCTATGACAGGTGGGTCCCCCTTGTCAGTTTGACCAGTCAACCCGGACTGTTGACCGCTGACGTCACTCCTACGTCATGCTGACGTCATATCCCTTTTTCTGTTAATTAAATAATTCCAGAAATTCAAATAAACTTTGAAAATTCATATCTTTTAAACCGTAACTCGGATGAAAATGTTTTCTATATGAAAGTTGCTCAGAACGACGAGACGAATCCGAATACGCAGTCCGTTCGTCCACCACACCTCCCTAACCTATCGAACTAGCAACTTTCCCCCTCCGGTCCGTCTGTCCGAAAACGTGAAACATCGGGAATACCTCCCGGATGTTCCCCCCCTTCACCGGTACCACCTACTGTCGCGTTAGGACACCCCTAGCACCGCTCACTGTCATGTCACGCATCGTCATGCTTATGTTTGCATTGTATTTACTGTTTCTTCCCCCTCTTCTCTCCGGTAGACTACGAGACCGACACTGCTGCTGCCCAGTTCGACTACGGAGTCGACGACCCCTCCTACTTGCCAGAGCAACCAGGCAAGCCCCCCCCTTGATCACCAGATATCGCCTACTCTACTCTCTACTACTTGCATTAGAGTAGTGTAGCATGTTACTGCTTTCGATATCCTATTCTGATGCATAGCCTATCCTTGCTACTACTGTTGTTACCTTTACCTGCAATCCTACATGCTTAGTCTAGGATGCTAGATTTCCATCAGTGGCCCTACATTCTTGTCCGTCTGCTGTGCTATACTATCGGGCCGTGATCACCTGGGCGGTGAACACGGGCATATACTTATATACTATATACATGACACATGTGATGACTAAAGTCGGGTCGGCTCGTAGGAGTACCCGCAAGTGGATCTTTGTGGCGGAGCGACAGGGCAGGTTGAGACCGCCTAGGTGAGAGGTGGGCCTGGCCCTGGTCGGCGTTCGCGGATACTTAACACGCTTAACGAGATCTTGGTATTTGATCTGAGTCTGGCCATTTGGTCTATACGCACTAACCATCTACGTGGGAGTAGTTATGGGTATCCCGACGTCGTGGTATCAGCCGAAGCTCTTTTGACGTCAGCGACTGAGTGGCGCGCGCCGGATTGGACTGGAACGCCACTAGGCTAGGTCTGCTTCCGGCCGCGTACGCAACGTGCAGGTGTGCATAGGGCGATGGGCCCAGACCCCTGCGCGCATAGGTTTAGACCGGCGTGCTGGCCTCTCTGTTGAGCCTAGGTGGGGCTGCGACGTGTTGATCTTACGAGGCCGGGCATGACCCAGAAAAGTGTGTCCGGCCAAATGGGATCGAGCGTGTTGGGTTATGTGGTGCACCCCTGCAGGGAAGTTTATCTATTCGAATAGCCGTGTCCCTCGGTAAAAGGACGACCCGGAGTTGTACCTTGAGCTTATGACAACTAGAACTGGATACTGAATAAAATACACCCTTCCAAGTGCCAGATACAACCCGGTGATCGCTCTCTAACAGGGCGACGAGGAGGGGATTGCCGGGTAGGATTATGCTATGCGATGCTACTTGGAGGACTTCAATCTACTCTCTTCTATATGCTGCAAGATGGAGATGTCCAGAAGCGTAGTCTTCGACAGGACTAGCTATCCCCCTCTTATTCCGGCATTCTGCAGTTCAGTCCACTGATATGCCCCTTTACACATATACCCATGCATATGTAGTGTAGCTCCTTGCTTGCGAGTACTTTGGATGAGT
This sequence comes from Triticum aestivum, assembly GCF_018294505.1. Lineage (NCBI taxonomy): Eukaryota > Viridiplantae > Streptophyta > Magnoliopsida > Poales > Poaceae > Triticum > Triticum aestivum. The sequence continues at coordinate 351,598,958 of NC_057811.1, read as the reverse complement.
ACTCACGGTTGCTTTTCTCCCTCTTTTCCCCTTTCTATACCGGATTGTCGCAACCAGATGCTGGAGTTCAGGAGCCAGACGCCACCGTCGACGACGATACCTATGACACTGGAGGTGCCTACTACTACGTGCAGGCCGCTGACGACGACCAGGAGTAGTTAGGAGGTCCCAGGCAGGAGGCCTTGCCTTTTCGATCGTTGCTACTTTTGTGCTAGCCTTCTTAAGGCAAACTTGTTTAACTTATGTCTGTACTCAGATATTGTTGCTTCCGCTGACTCGTCTATGATCGAGCACTTGTATTCGAGCCCTCGAGGCCCCTGGCTTGTATTATAATGCTTGTATGACTTATTTATGTTGTAGAGTTGTGTTGTGATATCTTCCCGTGAGTCCTTGATCGTGATCGTACACATTTGCGTGCATGATTAGTGTACGGTCAAATCGGGGGCGTCACACTTCCCCCTCTTGTCTTCGGTAGACCCCGAGACCGATGCTCCCCCTATGATCGACTACGTCGACGACGACCCCTCCTTGCCAGAGCAACCAGGCAAGCCCCCCCTTGATCACCAGATATCGCCTATTCTTCTCTATACTGCTTGCATTAGAGTAGTGTAGCATGTTACTGCTTTCGGTTAATCCTATTCTGTTGCATAGCCTGTCATTGTTGCTACAGTTGTTACCCTTACCTGCTATCCTACTGCTTAGTATAGGATGCTAGTGTTCCATCAGTGGCCCTACACTCTTGTCCGTCTGCCATGCTATACTACTGGGCCGTGATCACTTCGGGAGGTGACCAAAGTCGGGTCAGCTCGTTGAGTACCCGCAAGTGATTCTGATGAGGGGGCTGAAAGGACAGGTGGCTCCATCCCGGTAGAGGTGGGCCTAGGTTCCTGACGGCCCCAACTGTTACTTTGTGGCGGAGCGACAGGGCAGGTTGAGACCACCTAGGAGAGAGGTGGGCCTGGCCCTGGTCGGCGTTCGCGGATACTTAACACGCTTAACAAGATCTTGGTATTTGATCTGAGTCTGGCCATTTGGTCTATACGCACTAACCAACTACGCGGGAACAGTTATGGGCACTCGACGTCGTGGTATCAGCCGAAGCCTTCATGACGTCAACGACTGAGTGGCGCGCGCCAGATTGGACTGGAACGCCTGCTAGGCTAGGTCTGCTTCCGACCGCGTTCGCAACGTGCAGGTGTGCAATGGGCGATGGGCCCAGACCCCTGCGCCATAGGATTTAGACCGGCGTGCTGACCTCTCTGTTGTGCCTAGGTGGGGCTGCGACGTGTTGATCTTACGAGGCCGGGCATGACCTAGGAAAGTGTGTCCGGCCAAATGTGATCGAGCATGTTGGGTTATGTGGTGCACCCCTGCAGGGAAGTTTATCTATTCGAATAGTCGTGTCCCTCGGTAACAGGACGACCCGGAGTTGTACCTTGACCTTATGACAACTAGAACTAGATACTTAATAAAACACACCCTTCCAAGTGCCAGATATAACCCGGTGATCGCTCTCTAACAGGGCGACGAGGAGGGGATCGCCGGATAGGATTATGCTATGCGATGCTACTTGGAGGACTTCAATCTACTCTCTTCTACATGCTGCAAGATGAAGGCTACCAGAAGCGTAGTCTTCGACAGGATTAGCTATCCCCCTCTTATTCTGGCATTCTACAGTTCAGTCCATCTATATGGCCCTTTACACATATACCCATGCATATGTAGTGTAGCTCCTTGCTTGCGAGTACTTTGGATGAGTACTCACGGTTGCTTTTCTCCCTCTTTTCCCCCTTTTCTTTTTACCTGGTTGTCGCAACCAGATGCTGGAGCCGGGGAGCCAGACGCCACCGTCGATGACGACTCCTACTACACCGGAGGTGCCTACTACTACGTGCAGCCCGCTGACGACGACCAGGAGTAGTTAGGAGGATCCCAGGCAGGAGGCCTGCGCCTCGTTCGATCTGTATCCCAATTTGTGCTAGCCTTCTTAAGGCAAACTTGTTTAACTTATGTCTGTACTCAGATATTGTTGCTTCCGCTGACTCGTCTATGATCGAGCACTTGTATTCGAGCCCTCGAGGCCCCTGGCTTGTATTATGATGCTTGTATGACTTATTTGTGTTGTAGAGTTGTGTTGTGATATCTTCTCATGAGTCCCTGGTCTTGATCGTACACGTTTGCGTGCATGATTAGTGTACGATTGAATCGGGGGCGTAACAGAGCAGAAGACATCCAGAGGACTTAGAGTGCAAGTCAGGGAAGCCACGAGGCAGCCACAAGGACGGACGGCGGGCCCAGGGGGTAGGGCGCGCCCCCACCCTTGTGGGCCCCTCGTGACTCCACCGACCTATTTCTTCCGCCTATATATTCTCAAATATCCCAAAACCAACAGAGGAGTCCACGAATTTTTTTCCACCACCGCAACCTTCTGTACCCGTGAGATCCCATCTAGGGACCTTTTCCGGCACCCTGCCGGGGGAGGGGGGGATTCGATCACGGAGGGCTTCTACATCATCCCTATTGCCCTTCCGATGAAGCGTGAGTAGTTTATCACAGACCTTCGGGTCCATAGCTAGTAGCTAGATGGCTTCTTCTCTCTCTTTGATTCTCAATACCATGTTCTCCTCGATGTTCTTGGAGATCTATTCGATGTAATACTATTTTGCGGTGTGTTTGCCGAGATCCGATGAATTGTGGATTTATGATCAGCTTATCTATGAATATTCTTTGAATCTCCTCTGAATTCTTATATGCATGATTTGATATCTTTGTAGTTCTCTTCAAACTATCGATTTGGTTTGGCCAACTAGATTGGTTTTTCTTGCAATAGGAAAAGTGCTTAGATTTGGGTTCAATCTTGCGGTGTCCTTTCCTAGTGACGGTAGGGGCAACAAGACATGTATTGTATTGTTTCCATCGAGGATAAAAAGATGGGGTTTTCATCATATTGTTTGAGTTAATTCCTCTACATCATGTCATCTTTCTTAATGTGTTACTCCATTCTTATGAACTTAATACTCTAGATGCATGTTGGATAACGGTTGATGTGTGGAGTAATAGTAGTAGATGCAGAATCGTTTCGGTCTACTTGACACGGGCGTGATGCCTATATTCATGATCATTGCCTTAGATTTTGTCATAATTATGCGTTCTTCTATCAATTGCTCGGCAGTAATTTGTTCACCCACCGTAATATTTTCTATCTTGAGAGAAGCCTATAATGAAACCTGTGCCCCCCCCGTTCTATTTTCCATCATATAAGTTTATATTTTTCATCATACAAGTTTTTGATCTACTATTTTGCAATCTTTACTTTCCGTTCTATAAACCAAAAATACCTAAAATATTTACTTTACCGTTTATCTATCTCTATTAGATCTCACCTTTACAAGTAATCGTGAAGGGATTGACAACCCCTTTATCGCGTTGGGTGCAAGTTGTTTGATTGTTTGTGCAGGTATTCAGTGACTTGAGCGTTGTCTCCTACGGGATTGATACCTTGGTTCTCAAAACTGCGGGAAATACTTACTCTACTTTGCTGCATCACCCTTTCCTCTTCAACGGAAAAACCAACGCAAGCTCAAGAAGTAGCATTGGGCCCCATGGTGGAACCTCTAGAACCTTCTTGGTACAATACTGAAAAAAATCAAACTTTTTTTGGAACCCAAAATATGACTTCCCATATATAAATCTTTACCTCCGGACCATTCTGGAGCTCCACATGATATCCTGGATCCCATCCGGGACTCCGAACAACCTTCGGACTTTCCACTATTAATATCTCATTACTACCGTAGCACTATCGAACGTTAAGCGTGCGACCCCATGGGTTCGAAACATGCAGACATGACCGAGACTCCTCTCCGGTCAATAACCAATAGCGGGACCTGGATGCCCATATTGGTTCCTACATATTCAATGAAGATCTTTATCAGTTGAACCACGATGTCGAGGATTCAGTTAATCCCGTATGCGATTCCCTTTGTCCGACGATATGTTACTTGCCCAAGATTCAATCGTCGGTATCTCCATACCTAGTTCAATCTTGTTACCGGTATTCTCTTTACTTGTTCCGTAATACAAGATCCCGTGACTAAACTCATTAGGCACATGAAGCTTCTTACGATGTTGTATTATCGAGAGGGCCCAGAGATATCTCTCTGTCACACGGAGTGACAAATCCTAGTATTGATCCACGCAACCCAATAGACACCTTCGAAGATACCTGTAGATCACATTTATGATCACCCAGTTACGAATTTACGTTTGATAGCACACAAGGCATTCCTCCAATATCTGGGAGTGGCATGATCTCATGGTCGAATAGATACTTGACATGAAGAAACTTGTAGCAAATAATTAAACGATCTGTCGCTAAGCTTATGGTTGGGTCTGTCCATCACATCATTCTCCTAATGATGTGATCCCATTATGAAATGACAACTCCTGTCTATGGTTAGGAAATCTTAACCATCTTTTATCAACGAGCTAGTCTAGTAAAGGCTTACTAGGGACACGGTGTAGTTTATGTATTCACACATATATTTAAGTTTCCGATCAATATAATTCTAGCATGAATAATAAATATATATCATGAACGGGAAATATGATAATAACCATTTTATTATTGCATTTAGGGCGAAAATGCACTTTGGTGGCCGAGCTACCTGCAGGCCGTTATCACATCCATCTGTGCTCGTTGTGATCAGCACCAAGTGACCGTATTTTTAGTAGAGGCCGCTGCACAGTGCCCGTATTTCCTAGGAAATAAACAGTGGCAGCTCACGTAGACTAGTCTGCACAGCAGTGTGGGCACAGTTGCCATGCGCGGTCACAGTGACGCATGTGCACGACATGGGATTGACTGGGTCAAGTTCCTATGCGAAAACGCACAGCATGCACAGCCCATGATTCCATAAACTGCTCTATGTATTTTATTTTTATTTCTAGCCATGCCGTGCGTACAAATTCATTTTTGCCCATGATAGGTGTACATTTACAGGGAACAAAACCATGCGAATTAACTGAGACCAATATTTTCTAAAAAAAAACTGAGACCAGTATTCGCAACAAAAAACTGAGAGACCAATGAAAAAGACGTCTGGCAGTTGAACAGATGAAAATAGCTGGAAAAAAATATCAGCCAAAACACAGAGGGCCTTGAGAATTTTCCAGTAGACAGGTTCACACAATCATAGGTGTGAAAAATCCGGAATGGATACTAGCGGCCTGACATCCATACAGCACAGATACACGCATTGTTCTTTTCAAGCGACAAACATCAGATTATTCAGTCTTAAGTTCGATTTCCAACATAAAAACAAATAAAATCATTCATTGAATTCCGGTTTGGGCGGGTTGGTGCCGGTTTTACTTTTTGTGGCCTCGTCAGATCAAACAACAAGGCACAGGCGAAGCAATCAAAAAGATTGGTAGCAAAATCGGGCAGGAAGCCTAGTCAAAAAAAAATCAGGCACGAAATACCCGCTAAACACATTTTTTTTTTGAAAAGCATGAGAACAAGAAACATAAATTGTGAGATTGGGCAGTTTTTAATCCTGATTCCGCTTCCTCAAAAAAGAACTCCAGGCCATCCATGGCGAATCGTAGGTCGCTCAGCTACCAGGGAGAAGGGGATGAATGGTCACACGGGAACTGAGCACTATGTGGAAGTTTTTTTTTTGAGACAACACTGTATGGAAGTTAACCTATCTGCAGCGGCACATGGGCCCATCAAAACAAAAAATAATATCCCACCAGCCAATTCCACCACCAAGTACATGTTCGATTTTCAAAACAGCACAGCGGGCACATGCATGCAAAGCGATGTGTGTCAGTGTACCAGAGGCCCACGTACAATCATAGCACCTCAGCCCATGGCACCACTGTATTGCAATTTAATAACCAGCGTATACAGACGAGAAAACAAGGCATCACACATCGTGATGCTATACTACACGGCAGAGATTCCGGCCACCAGGTAGCTCGGCCACCAAAATGCCTCTCCCCCTCTAGGGCATATTTCCAACATTAGTCCATGAAACAAGGGTTTCTGGTTCTAGCTCTATGGACTTTAGGTAAATGTGTTACTAACCGAGGTGTTTTTCTTTTCTTTTTAGTGAATATAGAACCGTAAATGCCAACAATAGTCTTTTCAATGTAGAGTTGTCTAGTAGATTAAATGGTGGCGTTTGATCCAGTTGATCTTATCGAGATGGAGCACAAACCAAGTGCCTGCTCTGGGGCTCTTTGTCTCTCTTTATATGAGCAAATGATTTAATTTTATTGATTAGCTTAAGTAGAATAAATCAGATGAAAGAGACAAAACAAATGCAAACAATAGAAATCCATGGTAAAATTAGAAGTTGCGGCAAGGTAATTCAAAGTATCGCTTCTAACTTCACATTTTACATTTTGATCTTTAAGTGTGGTTCAGGAGAAGAAACCATAGATGTCCTAACATGCACACAGTAGACTAATTGTAATGGTTTCAAAATGCCACATGAGCCCCCTACTTAACTAGGAGAGAAACTTAGATCATTAAATGCATGTGGTCAGGCCAGACCACTTGCAAGGTGGGGTGTCAAATCGCTACTACGAATCCACAAATAGTGAACTTCACGAGGAGTGAAGGCTCTCACCAATGGTGAACCGTTTGGGAAGAGCTGACGAGGCGCAAGATAGTGCTAAGCTTTTAGTGTCATAGGGAGATGATTTGGGGGGATAGAATTTGAGTCTCCGAGAGATGTAGGGAATACCGAGTGTTAAATCCGAGATGGGTCGTGACCTAAACACAAAAATCCCAAACAGCTAATGTGCGCGACATGGTGGCGTCTATGTCAATTTGTTTGAGATTTACCTACACTTTTTATTTGCACCAAATTAGGGCACAAATTACATTGAGAGTTAGGGATTTGTAATCTCTATAAGCATTCATCTTGTCATGTGTTTTCCCCTCAAACCATAGACCGGACTTGCCTTTGAATTTTCGAGGTTTAGCATGTATATCTTCTAACTAGCTTCTATTAAAAAATAACTGATTTCTTTTTTGTGATTGTTTGTCTATCCAGCTATGCAATTGTACTAGAACCGGTTAAAGATGATAAAACACTAGATACTTGCTCAACTGTACATGTCATGTAGTCTCATGCGTGAGGTACTCTCAGTACTCATAAATCCAAAAACCTCATTGTAAAGGCATGCTTTTTTTTAGATTTTCTGTTGACATAGATACAACATGTACCCATCATGTCATACAAATTCAAACCAAACTCCAAGCACATGTGGAGAAAGTTAGGCATTCACCACCAAAGGGTTGCATGGCTGTGATCAAAAGAGAGACCATGTGAAATCGGTGACACCAATGGCATATGCATGACGCTAGCAATATTGCCAAGTGTTACATCGATAGCAAGAACACCTTTATGAAGGAAGTATAATTTTTCTTACTCTTAGGTTAATTTTCTTGCCATGATTTTTTCAACGGTGCAAGCTGTCAGACACTCCATATACGGTAGATCTTCTGCACCAAAAGCTTTTTAAAAGAAATCCAGATCAGCATCCCACTGTTCCTTTCGTATGTACTAAGGTGGTGGATAAAGGTGAGCACACGGTTAGCCACTAGTAGTTTACAAAGTTGAAAATGTATATTCTGCTTTGCGAATTGGGGCCACAGCCAAGAAGCGATAATTTACTAGTAGCAGATACATAGGTTATGGTTAGTGCCGGTTAGAATCTTGGAAAGCGGCTACGCATGGCTCCCACTACGTACAGACCAGAGAGTGACAGGAGGAAGAAGGCCACTCGCTTCCAAGATTCACTGCATGCTTATGGAACAAAGCGAGACGCTCCTCCTCCTCTCGTGCCCTCAACTCACGCTAGTACGAAAAAGGAAGCGATGCTTGTATAGATGTATGTATGGGTAGAAGTCGCTTGCACCCATTGGGACCATGGCTTTACATGTCCTGGTTATTTCCTTTTCACAATTGGTATATACGCTAGCTGTTGCGCATTCCTCCTATGATTGGCACGCGTTTCAAAGCAACGTCTCCTAGAAATATTGAGTTGTGTGTGCGAGCATGCAATATGGGTTTGGTGTGGCAATCAGAACTCGGAAGTGCCTCTTCTTGTGAGAGATCCAACAGCTGCTGCATAGCAGTAAGATGAATTTTTAGACCAACTTGCAAGGAGAAGCAAAATTGACAAGGTACATGCTACCTTAGGCTATGTTACTATCTCTATAATGCGTCATGCAAAGTTCCATTTATTAGATTGTAAACTCAAATTGTCTTGGGATATATGATGTTACGGTAACTAACTAAGTTACTCAATTTACCTTTCTCCTCATTAACTCATTGTCACATAGGTAAATTTGTTGAGTTGGGTCCGATGTTACTTTGAAAGTTACTCCCTCCTTTCCGGTTTATAGGGCTCAATTCAAAAATCTCACCAACCAAGATAGATGATGAGTGGTGAAATACTTTTTGTAGTTTGCAAAAACACCCAATTAATGCTCTTGTTTTCCTCAAAAATTTATGTTTATAATTGCATTAATTGCAATGCATGCATGCATAAAGTACATGCATTGGTCAATTTTTTCTTAATAATTGCATGCAATGATTTAATGCATCTTGAAATCTGAACATATGATGGGGAACAACCAAATTGAGCCTTATAAAATGAAAAAACTAAAATTTTGAGATAAGCCCTATAAACCGAAAAGGAGAGAGTACTCCCACTATGGCCAGTCTTACAGTCTTGACAGACGGGACGTGTCCATCGAACAGAACACTAATTCGAGTTAAAGCCCGTGGGGGTCCGTGTAAACAAAGTGATCATCCATCCTCAAGAATGCACCCTGATTCTTTAGCAGAAAATAAGTATGAATGTTTACTTTTAACCCACTAAAATGAAGTGTATGCCGATTAGATCCCTCCCCAAAAGTAGAAAAGAAGTCTGTTGCAAAAGAAGTTGAAAAAACAATTGGTTCACGCACCGTTCCTAAAACATTAGTCCAAGACAAAAGTGAGTTGGTACTCGCGATCTTTAAAGAGTGTAGATGAAGACACTACGCAAGTACAACAGGGCCTGGACAAAGGGTTGTACTTAATTAGTTCTAATTCAGTCCGGCGAAGGACTTGACAGAAATGAGATCTACGTACGTAGTAGTTCGCAGTACTAGTAGTGGGCAAAAATGCATGTTCAGCAGGCAACTGGCCATAAAAGAAGACGAGTTGTTTGCAACATAAGAAGAGATTTGATGCCAAAGAAGAAGCTAGATCACTCAACACAAGACGGTGAAATCTTTTACTTTTCCTCTGTATCGCAGAAGAGCCATATGATTAGTCTAGCATTCTAGCTAACTAGAGCTGTCCCACAAAGACAAGCGAGGCGTCGGTAGGAGGAGGTAGACGAAGGCCACTTTTATGTTTTTCAGCAAAAGGAAAATGAAACAAGACGGAACAAAGACCAATAGTAGCTCACCAAGCAAAGCAATGATAGGGTTAACGAATACGTAGGTTATAGGAGCGTGAAAAGACATGGAATAACGCTCAATACAGAAACTGCGACAGCTGATCATGGTGGAGACACTGCACACTTTCTTACGGTGGCAAATCATGAGGTCTAGTAATGTTCGGAACAAAAACCTAGTACTTTCCAATTGCACGCTGTACGCCAATTACGTCCGAGTTCATGATTGTCTACGTATTGTATACCACTGCCTGTCGGATATAGGCGTCTCAGATAGTGCACTATACAGTACAGTACGTACCAACAGACAGCAGTAGTCAAAGTTACACTGTGCAGGTGGAGTTCTTTATCCAGCACCTCGAGTTCCTTCCTCCAAGGAGAAAGGGTGAACGTCTCCTTTTAAAATGCTACTACCAACATGGTTACATCGATTGCCGTTCTTCTACGTGGAACTTTTGTGAGCGAGCCACATGATTCAGAAAACGCATACATGTATATTCTGTAACAGTCTACTATAACAGGTGTTCATAACCTCATATGGCAGTGCTCCAGTGCACATTATGTGGCACCGTGCCTAAGAGGCGACGGGCATAGGGAACGCAGTAATTTATACCCTGGTCAGTTCGGTGTTCGAAGCTTCTAAAACATACTCAACTCCCACGGTAAATTTCAGTTATAGTAATTCACAAACGGTAAGTATATTATTATATTATACGCCATGTCAGAGATATCAATGCAAGTATACCAAAAGGAAGAACACCATCATTGTAAATTTTACCATATTTTAGAGGCTTGGATTTCATAACCAAGTTGCAAATTGCAAAGAATGATGGCAAACAAAATATTTTTGGTTTTCTAACTTTCAGAACTTATTCGCCTTTCAGCCAAAAAAAGAATTTGATCCCAAGGTACCTGGAGTTTCTTTCTTTTTCTGACCCACCAAAATCATTATTTTGAGACCTCAAAAAAAATCAGAAACAAGTTGTACCTACACATATAGATATGCAGTATTTACATACTAATTTTCATCAACATATATTATAAGATGTGTGCTTTTGCATTTCTTGAGCCACGTTTTCTTTGTGTGGCCTACAAATTATACTCCCTCCGTCCTATAATATAAGAGCGTTTTTTAGACTACCACGTTAGTAGTGTCAAAACGCTTTTATATTATTTGATAAAAGTTTATATACAAGCAAAAAAGGCCTGTATGTATCCGCTAGAAAAATAGAATTTCTTGATAGTTATAAATAACTTACACATTTCTTAATGCTTAGCTCCGTGGAGCTGAGGAGCAAAATTGTTGCTCTCACTTTTCTACCCCTCCCCCTCCCCTCCTAGTTGTAACCTTGTGATAGCTTGTAATCCATTTTTTAAATTTTAGCATGTTTTACCCCATTTGTTGTGACTCCTTAATGGCTTGTGCCAAGTAAATTGTAGAAAACCACCACTTTGAAGGCTAGGTTTGCCGAAAACATCACGTCTTGTGTAATCGTTTTGTAAATCCACTGATCGGCCGGTCTGCCTCTATTAAGTGAGATTATGACAGATGGGGCCCGCGAGTCAGACTGAGGTGGCACAAATTTTTTTCACACCGTTACATTGAATCGTTTTGCTCCACATGACCATGTTTGTCAGTGTAACACTCCTCTCTTTAGCATTTCATCGAGCAGTTGGCATGCAGCACACAGGTCGACGGTGCTAGGTCAGGGCTTCTCTGCCTCGGCCGAGGGCGGGGCAGGCGGCGGGCTCTGCCTCGGCCAGGGACGGGACGAGGCCATGGCGGCTCGAGTAGCAAGAGCAGCACGCGTGGTGAGCAGCGGTAGTGAGCAACAGCAGCATGCGTCGCGAGCAGCAGCAGCGAGCAGCAGGCGCGACAGGCAGCGGGCGCGACGCACAACGGACGCAGTGAGCAGCAGTGAGGCGTGGCAGGAGCGGGTGCGGCGAGCGGCGGACGGTGAGCAGCGGCGAGGCGTGGCAGCAGCGAGCGTGGCACGTGGTGGATGCGGTGAGCAGTAGCGGATCTGGATGAATTGGTGCGTCGGTGGGAGGTTGACGAGCACCAGATTTTTTTCTTTTTTCTTTCAATGATAGGTGGACCCCACAGGACCACGCATGATGATAACATCAGTCAACGTCGCCATTACTTAGGCGGTGCCACGTCAGCCTGACTAGCGGGCCCAGTATGTCATAAACATGCTCGATTGGACCAAATCCGCCGATCAGTGTTTTTTTTAAAGATTACACAAGATGTGGTGTTTTTAATTAAAAAAATATAACGTAGTGTTCGCTGCGTGCCTAGCCTTGAAAGTAGTGGTTTGCTGCAATTTACTCGGGCTTGTACCTTATCTTATTATTATTTTAAAACTCACAAGTTGAACCACTAAGCTATAATGACGTGGCAGCAAACTAGACTAACAACTCAAGTCCACATTAATCGGGGGCATATTTGACATGGCATCAAAGAAGTACAATCCCGCTAGCCTCACCTATTTGGCAGAATTTTGACATAATTTGATAAAATAAGAGGGAAGTTTACAGAAGTTTGTCCACTCCTAACAAACACTAGTACATAATCGGTGTTTGGATGCAGTTTTGGTACGTGGGTCTGCGACGGTTTCCTGTTTCACCTTAAAGCATGTGTCGCTAATACTACATATGTCCGAGGTGGTCTCAAAACCGCCCCGAATGCTCTGAGCACCGCGGGCGGTTTTTGATGACTAACAACTTCTAATGATCTCCGTCTTGGAGGTGGTTTCCTTGTAGAACCATAGCGATAAAGGCCCCCCTCCCGCTTTATATTATAAAGCAACCAACCGATAAAACAAGCATGATCGGGCCGCAGCATAATCAAGCCCAAAAGATAAAAGGAGAGAATAAAAAAGAGAAACAAATGCCCTCCATGTATCGGGGGAAACCCTAGGACTCGTCCGGGCAGCAGTGGCGTCATCGTCACCTTCCTTCTTGAAGGTGTTGCTTGGTACGCGGCACTTCGCTGTGCTTGGAGAGTGGTGGGACATCTCCGGAGGGCACCGTGGTGGCCAGTCTTCTTCGTTTCGTCCCTGTAGAACCGTCTCCATTGTTATTTTCAGGGTCGTTGATACGTCTTCAACGTATCTATAATTTTTGATTATTTCATGCTATTATATTATCAATCTTAAATGTTTTGTATACATTTACAAGCAACTTTATATCATTTTTTGGACTAACCTATTAACTTCGTGTCCAGTGCTAGTTGTTGTTTTTTGCTTGTTTTTGACTTTGCAGAATATCAGTACCAAATGAAGTCCAAATGCCACGAAACTTTTTGGAGATTTTTTTTCTGGCAATAAGAGACCCTGAAAGCTTCTGGAGGGAACGAGAAGACGAAGGAGTGGCCCACTAAGCACCAGGGTGCGCCAGGGGCCTCTGGCGCGCCCTGGTGGGTAGTGCGGCCCACAAGCCTACATTTGACCTACCTCCGCCTCTATAAATACCCTAAAATCACAAAACCTACCAGGGAGTCCACGAAATACTTTTTCCGCCGCCGCAAGTTCCAGAACCACGAGATCCCACCTAGAGGCCTTTTCCGGCACTCTGTCGGAGGGGGAAACGATCACGGAGGGGTTCTTCATCATCCTTGCTACCCCTCTGATGATGCGTGAGTAGTTTACCATGGACCTATGGGTCCATAGTTAGTAGCTAGATGGCTTATTCTCTCTTTTTGATCTTCAATACGATGTTCTCCTCGGTGTTCTTGGAGATCTATTTGATGTAATGACTTTTTGCGGTGTGTTTGTTGGGATCCAATGAATTGTGAGTTTATGATTACATCTATCCATGAATATTATTTGAGTTTTCTCTAGACTCTTTTATGCATGATTATTATAGCCTCGTATTTGTTCTCTGATTTATTGGCTTGGTTTGGCCAACTAGATTGATTTATCTTGCCATGGGAAGGGGTGCTTTGTGATGGGTTCGATCTTGCGGTGCTCAATCTCAGTGACAGAATGAGACATGACACACATGTATCGTTGCTATTAAGGGTAACAAGATGTGATTTATTTCATCCGTGCGTTTATCTTGTCTACATCATGTCATCTTGCTTAAGGCGTTACTCCATTCTTTAATGAACTTAATACACTAGATCCATGCTGGATAGTGGTCGATGTGTGGATTAATAGTAGTAGATGCAGAATCATTTCGGTCTACTTGTCTCGGACGTGATGCCTATATACATGATCATTGCCTTGGATATCGTCATAATTATTTGGTTTTCTGTCAATTGCCCAACAATAATTTGTCTAATCACTATATGCTATTTTCTCGAGAGAAGCCTCTAGTGAAAAGTATGGCCCTGGGTTCTATTTTTTACATATATTAAAACCAAAAATACCTTGCTGCAATTTTCTTTTATTTATTTTATTTTGTATTTTTTGTCTATCTATCAAAAACGCTATCTTCTAATCTTGCTCGTAACCGTTGAGGGGTTGAAAAACCCTCTACTCGTTGGGTTCCAAGTATTTGTTGTTTGTGTGCAGGTGTTGTTTACATATTGTTGCTTGGGTCTCCTACTAGATTGATAATATTGGTTTCAACACTGAGGGAAATACTTATCTCTACTATACTGCATCATCCTCTCCTCTTCGGGGAAATCCCAACGCAGCTCACAAGTAGCAGCCATCAATTTGCTTCCATTTGGTACCCAACACTACTACCAGAATTAAAACAACATACTATTCAACACTTAAGCATACATGGCCAAAAAAGTAGTTCAGGGCCCAAATACTATTCAACACTTTAGAGCAAGGTGGAGGCGCGATGCGCGGTGATGCACCATGGCCAAAAAAGTGGTTCAGGGCCTAATGTGTGTATGAGTTACAAAGGTGAAAGTTCGTGATGATTTGTTTTAACCAATGATATTGACACCTAAAATATGAAGTAAATATTAAAGGTTTCGGTGCACCTTTTTGAATAATTAAGGCCAAGAACTAAAGCATGAAGATTTATCTCTATACTAGTTTTTTTTAATTCTTTTGAGTCATAGGGAAATATGTACTGCTAAGGGGGTCTGGGTGATACAAAGATAGTATTTCTGACGCGAGCTCAATCTAAACCTATTTCTTGGAGTGAAGACATTGGAAATAAGTTTGAGCTCAAGACCTTTTTGTTGGGTGTCCTAGATGACATTCTTGGGAACACCTCACTCAAAATCCTTGCTAAAGAGTTAGGAAACTAACAGTTTGGTTTTCCTATCGTGAGGAAATTGAGAGTATAAACTTTTGGCCGTAGTGCCTAATGTCTACTATGCAACCTTTCTTCTTGTAGACTTGTGTTGGGCCTCCAAGGGCAGAGTTTTGTAGGACAGTAGCAATTTTCCCTCAAGTGGATGACCTAAGGTTTATCAATCCGTGGGAGATGGTCTCTCTCAAACAACCCTGCAACCAAATAACAAAGAGTCTCTTGTGTCCCCAACACACCCAATACAATGGTAAATTGTATAGGTGCACTAGTTCGGCGAAGAGATGATGATACAAGTGTAATATGGCTAGTAGATATAGGTTTTTGTAATCTGAAAATAAAAAAACAGCAAGGTAGAAATTAGTAAAAGTGAGCAAAAACGGTATTGCAATGCTTGAAAACAAGGCCTAGGGTTCATACTTTCACTAGTGCAAAATCTCTCAACAATGAAAACATAATTGGATCATATCACAGTCCCTCAACATGTGATACGTCCATTTTGCATCATGTTTTCTTAATGTTATTTATAATTTTTTAATACATAATAATGCTTTTTGGAGTAATTCTAATGCTTTTCTCTCATAATATGGAAGGTATACACAAAGAGGGAGAATTCCGGCAGCTGGAAATCTGGACTGGAAAAGCTACGTGAGGCTACCTATTCTACACAACTCCAAACAAGCTGAAACTTCACGAAGATTTTTTATGGAATATTTGAGGAATATTGGAGCAAATAACTACCAGAGGGGGCCCACCAGGTGGGCACAACCCACCTGGGCGCGCTAGGGAGCCCAGGCGTGCCCTGGTGGGTTGTGCTCACCCAGGCCCACCTCCGGCGCCCATCTTCTGGTATATAGGTCATTTTGACCTAGAAAAAATAAGGAGAAGACTTTCGGGACGGAGCACCGCCGTTTCGAGGCGGAACTTGGGCAGGAGAACTTTTGCCCTCCGGCGGAGCGATTTTGCCGGGGGAACTTCCCTCCCGGAGGGGGAAATCATCTTCATCGTCATCACGGCCAACTCTCCCATCGTGCAGAGGGCAATCTCCATCAACATCTTCAACAACACCATCTCATCTCAAACCCTAGTTCATCTCTTGTGTTCAATCTTGTTACCGAAACTATAGATTGGTGCTTGTGGGTGACTAGTAGTGTTGATTACTGTTGGGGAACGCAGCGTTTCAAAAAAATTCCTACGATTACGCAAGATTTATCTAGGAGAGCATAGCAACGAGACGGGAGAGTGTGTCCACATACCCTCGTAGACCGAAAACGGAAGCGTTTAGTAACGCGGTTGATGTAGTCGAACGTCTTCACGATCCAACCGATCCAAGTACCGAACGTACGGCACCTCCATGTTCAGCATACGTTCACCATGATGACGTCCCTCGAGCTCTTGATCCAGTTGAGGACGATGGAGAGTTCCGTCAGCACGACGGCGTGGAGACGGTGATGATAAAGTTACCGGCGCAGGGCTTCGCCTAAGCACTACGACGATATGACCGAGGTGTTAAACTGTGGAGGGGGGCACCGCACACGGCTAAGAGAAGACTTGTTGTGCCTTTGGGGTGCCCCCCTCCCCCGTATATAAAGGAGGAGGGGAGGAGGCGGCCAGCCTAGGGGGCGCGCCAAAGAGGGGAGTCCAACTAGGACTCCCAATCCTAGTTGGACTCCCTTTCCTTTTTTCGGAGAGGGGGAAAGAGGGAAGGGAGAGGAATAGGAGAAGGAAAGGGGGGCGCGCCCCCCTCCCTAGTCCAATTCGGACTCCCTAGAGGGAGAGGGCGCGGCCACCCCTTGTGGGCTGCCTCCCCTCTCCCCTATGGCCCATGTAGGCCCAATATTTCCCCGGGGGATTCCGGTAACCCCTCGGTACTCCGAAAAAATGGCTGAATCACTCGGAACCATTCCGATGTCTGAATTCCAATATATGAATCTTTACCTCTCGACCATTTCGAGACACCTCGTCATGTCCGTGATCTCATCCGGGACTCTGAACAAACTTCGGTCATCAAATCACATACCTCATAATATAAATCGTCATCGAACGTTAAGCGTGTGGACCCTACGGGTTCGAGAACTATGTAGACATGACCGAGACACATCTCTGGTCAATAACCAATAGCGGAACCTGGACGCTCATATTGGCTCCTACATATTCTATGAAGATCTTTATCGGTCAAACCGCATAACAACATACGTTATTCCCTTTGTGATCGGTATGTTACTTGCCCGAGATTTGATCATCGGTATCTTCATACCTAGTTCAATCTCGTTATCGGCAAGTCTTTTTACTTGTTCCGTAATGCATCATCCCGTAACTAACTCATGAGTCACATTGCTTGCAAGGATTATAGTGATGTGCATTACTGAGAGGGCCCAGAGATACCTCTGTGATACACGGAGTGACAAATCCTAATCTCGATCTATGCCAACTCAACAAACACCATCGGAGACACCTGTAGAGCATCTTTATAATCACCCAGTTACGTTGTGACGTTTGATAGCACACAAAGTGTTCCTTCGGTATTCGGGAGTTGCATGATCTCATAGTCAGAGGAATATGTATAAGTCATGAAGAAAGCAATAGCATTAAAACTAAATGATCATTATGCTAAGCTAACGAACGGGTCTTGTCCATCACATCATTCTCTAATGATGTGATCCCGTTGATCAAATGACAACACATGTCTATGGTCAGGAAACTTAACCATCTTTGATTAACGAGCTAGTATAGTAGAGGCACACTAGGGACATTCTGCTTGTCTATGTATTCACACATGTACTAAGCTTCCGGTTAATACAATTCTAGCATGAATAATAAACATTTATCATGATATAAGGAAATATAAATAAAAACTTTATTATTGCCTCTAGGGCATATTTACCGTGTGTTATGAAACAGAAAAACCCTTGAGGCGGGTAGATATTTTCTAGGGATGCAGGCGGGATTGGGAACAAGAAACATTGCACACGGTCCGGAGATAACAACCGTGTGTTATGAAATAGAAAAACCTTCAAGGCGGGCATATATTTTTGAGAGGGGGAGCCTCGTGGAGCCCAATGTACTGTGCGGATGTGTCCGTGACAGGGGCACCGGCGTGGCACACGGTTAGTTTGAGTGAACCGTGTCTGTTGCGTTATCCGACTTGTCTAATGTTTGTAAATTTGGCGAAAATTGACGCGGGAGAGGGTCAGAACACGAACACACTTGCATGTGGACAGAATTTATGTATCAACAGGGTGGTTTGATTTTCAAATACCAAATGCAACTTCGATGTGGCACCTCTCTCGCAAAGCGCAAGGTATTGCTTGCCCCCACCCCCCTCGTGTCGGCTGATGTCTACTATGCAACTTTATTCTTGTAGACACGTGTTGGGCCTCCAAGCGCAGAGTTTTGTAGGACAGTAGTAATTTTCCCTCAAGTGGATGACCTAAGGTTTATCAATCCGTGAGAGGTGTGGGATGAAGATGGTCTCTCTCAAACGACCCTGCAAACAAATACAAGAAATCTCTTGTGTCCCCAACACAACCAATACAATGGAAAATTGTATAGGTGCACTAGTTCGGCGAAGAGATGGTGATAAAATTGTGATATTGATGGTAGAAATATATTTTTATAATCTGAATAAATAAAAATAGCAAGGTAGCAAATAGTAAACGGGCACAAAAACGGTATTGCAGTGCTTAAAAATGAGGCCTAGGGTCCGTACTTTCGCTAGTGCAATCTCTCAACAGTGCTAACATAGTTGGATCATATGATTATCCCTCAAAGTGTAATAAAGAATCACTCCCGAGTTCCTATTAGCGGAGAACAAAAGATAGATATTGCTTGTAGGTTACTAGACTACCTCAAAGCTATTCTTTCCGTTCAATCTATTCAAGAGTTCGTACTAAAATAACACTAAGCTATTTTTCCGTTCGATCTATCCTAGAGTTCATACTAGAATAACACCAAAGCAAATTCATATTAATAATACTCAATCCACATAAAGAACTATAAAGAGACCCCGAAGTTTCTACCGGATAAAAACGTGCATCAACCCCTATGCATAGATTACCCCAATATCACCGTGGGAATCCGCGAGTTGAATGCCATAACATATATCAAGTGAATCAATAAGATACCCATTTGTCACCTCAATTATTCATACCGCAAGACATATATCATGTGTTCTCATCTCTGAATATTCAATCCGATATGACAAAACTTCAAAGGGTAAAGATTCAATTCATCACAACAAGAGTATAGAGGGAGAAACATCATATGATCCGACAATATTAACAAAGCCCATGATATAAATCACGAGAGAGAGAGAGAGAGAGATTAAACACATAGCTACTGGTACAAACCCTCAGCCCCGAGGGTGGACTACTCCCTCCTCATCGTGGTGGCCGCCGGGATGATGAAGATGGCCACCGGAGATTATTCCCCCCTCCGGCAGGGTGCCCGAACGGGTCTAGATTGGTTTTCAGTGGCTACAGAGCCTTGAGGCGGTGGAACTTCTGATCTAGGTTAACCCCCAAGGGTTTTGGAATATTTGGGAATTTATGAAGGAAATATGCCCTAGAGGCAATAATAAAGTTGTTATTTATATTTCCTTATATTGTGATAAATGTTTATTATTCATGCTAGAATTGTATTAACCGGAAACTTAGTACATGTGTGAATACATAGACAAACAGAGTGTCACTAGTATGCCTCTACTTGACTAGCTCGTTGAATCAAAGATGGTTAAGTTTCCTAGCCATAGACATGAGTTGTCATTTGATTAACGGGATCACATCATTAGAGAATGATGTGATTGACTTGACCCATCCGTTAGCTTAGCACGATGATCGTTTAGTTTGTTGCTATTGCTTTCTTCATGACTTATACATGTTCCTATGACTATGAGATTATGCAACTCCCGAATACCGGAGGAACACTTAGTGTGCTATCAAACGTCACAACGTAACTGGATGATTATAAAGATGCTCTATAGGTGTCTCCGATGGTGTTTGTTGAGTTGGCATAGATCGAGATTAGGATTTGTCACTCCGAGTATCGGAGAGGTATCTCTGGGCCCTCTCAGTAATGCACATCACTATAAGCCTTGCAAGCAATGTGACTAATGAGTTAGTTGTGGGATGATGCATTACGGAACGAGTAAAGAGACTTGCCGGTAACGAGATTGAACTAGGTATTGAGATACCGACGATCGAATCTCAGGTAAGTACCATACCGATGACAAAGGGAACAACGTATGTTGTTATGCGGTTTGACCGATAAAGATCTTCAATGAATATGTAGGAACTAATATGAGCATCCAGGTTCCTCTATTGGTTATTGACCGGATACGAGTCTCGGTCATGTCTAGATAGTTCTCGAACCCGTAGGGTCCGCACGCTTAACGTTCGGTGACGATCGGTATTATGAGTTTATGTGTTTTGATGTACCGAAGGTAGTTCGGAGTCCCGGATGTGATCACGCACATGACAAGGAGTCTTGAAATGGTCGAGACATAAAGATTGATATATTGGAAGGCTATGTTCGGACACCGGAAGTGTTCCGGGAGGTTTTGGATAAAACCGGAGTGCCGGTGGGTTACCGAACCCCCCCGGGAAGTTATTGGGCCCTTAGTGGGATTTAGGGGAGAGAGAGGGCAGCAGCCAGGAGGTGGCGCCCCCCCAAGGGAGTCCGAATTGGACTACGGGAGGGGGCGCGGCCCCTCTTTCCCTCTCCCTCTCCCTCTCCTTCCTCCCCCCTCCTAGTAGGACTAGGAAAGGAGTAATCCTAGTCCTACTAGGAGGAGGATTCCTCCCCCCTCGGCGCGCCCTCTAGGGCCGGCCGGCCTCCTCCTCTCCAACTTTATATACGAGGGAGGGGGCATGATACGTCTCCAACGTATCTACTTTTCCAAACACTTTTGCCCTTGTTTTGGACTCTAACTTGCATGATTTGAATGGAACTAACCCGGACTGACGTTGTTTTCAACAGAATTGCGATGGTGTTATTTTTGTCAAGAAATAAAAGTTCTTGGAATGACCTGAAACTTCACGGAGAATATTTTTGGAATTAATAAAAAATACTGGCAAAAGAATCAAGGCCAGGGGGGCCACAGCCTGTCCACGAGGGTGGGGGCGCGCCTACCCCCTGGGCGCGCCCCCTGCCTCGTGGGCCCCCTGGTGCTCCACCGACCTCAACTCCAACTCTATATATTCACGTTTGGGGAGAAAAAAATCAGAGAGAAGGATTCATCGCATTTTACGATACGGAGCCGCCGCCAAGCCCTAATTTCTCTCGGGAGGGCTGGTCTGGAGTCCGTTCGGGGTTCCGGAGAGGGGAATCCGTCGCCGTCGTCATCATAACCCTTCCTCCATCACCAATTTCATGATGCTCACCGCCGTGCGTGAGTAATTCCATCGTAGGCTTGCTGGACGGTGATGGGTTGGATGAGATTTACCATGTAATCGAGTTAGTTTTGTTAGGGTTTGATCCCTAGTATCCAATATGTTCTGAGATTGATGTTGCTATGACTTTGCTATGCTTAATGCATGTCACTAGGGGCCGAGTGCCATGATTTCAGATCTGAACCTATTATGTTTTCATGAATATATGTGAGTTCTTGATCCTATCTTGCAAGTCTATAGTCACCTATTATGTGTTATGATCCGTTAACCCCGAAGTGACAATAATCGGGATACTTACCGGTGATGACCGTAGTTTGAGGAGTTCATGTATTCACTAAGTGTTAATGCTTTGGTACGGTAATCTATTAAAAGGAGGCCTTAATATCCCTTAGTTTCCAATAGGACCCCGCTGCCATGGGAGGGTAGGACAAAAGATGTCATGCAAGTCCTTTTCCATAAGCACGTATGACTATATTCGGAATACATGCCTACATTACATTGATGAATTGGAGCTAGTTCTGTGTCACCCTATGTTATAACTATTGCATGAGGAATCGCATCCGGCATAATTCTCCATCACCGATCCAATGCCTACGAGCTTTTCACATATTGTTCTTCGCTTATTTAGTTTTCCGTTGCTACTGTTACAATCACTACAAAACCAAAACTGCTACTGTTACTTTTGCCACCGTTACCACTACTATCATACTACTTTGCTACTAAATACTTTGCTGCAGATACTAAGTTATCCAGGTGTGGTTGAATTGATAACTCAACTGCGAATACTTGAGAATATTCTTTGGCTCCCCTTGTGTCGAATCAATAAATTTGGATTGAATACTCTACCCTCAAGAACTGTTGCGATCCCCTATACTTGTGGGTTATCAGGGCACCCCATAGACACACAAGTTGATTGTTTAGCCGTGTGCGGTGCCCCCTCCACAGATTTCCACCTCGGTCATATCGTTGTAGTGCTTAGGCGAAGCCCTGCGTCGGTAACTTCATCATCACCGTCATCACGCCGTCGTGCTGACGAAGCTCTCCCTCGACACTCAGCTGGATCTAGAGTTCGTGGGACGTCACCGAGCTGAACGTGTGCAGATCGCGGAGGTGCCGTACTTTAGGTACTAGGATCGGTCGGATCATGAAGACATACGACATCAACCGCGTTGTCATAACGCTTCCGCTTTCGGTCTACGAGGGTACGTGGACAACACTCTCCCCTCTCGTTGCTATGCATCACCTAGATGGATCTTGCATGTGCGTAGGATTTTTTTTGAAATTACTGCATTACCCAACAATTTATAGTGCAAAGAAGGGGTGCGGGAGGCCACCGAGGTGGGCACAACCCACCTGGGCGCGCCAGGGGGCCTGGCGCGTCATGGTTGGTTGTGCCCCCCTTGGGGCACCCCCCAGGTGCTGCTCTGGCCCAATGGATGTCTTCTGGCCCATAAAAAATCCCCGTGGAGTTTCGTTGCATTTGGACTCCGTTTGGTATTGATTTCCTGCGATGTAAAAATCAAGCAAAAAATAACAACTGGCACTGGGCACTGGGTCAATAGGTTAGTCCCAAAAAATGATATGAAGTTGCTATAAAATGATCGTAAAACATCCAAGAATGATAAAATAATAGCATGAATACTTCATAAATTATAGATACGTTGGAGACGTATCAACATCCCCAAGCTTAATTCGTACTCGTCCTCGAGTAGGTAAATGATAAAAGAAACAATTTATGAAGTGTGAATGCTAGCAAAGTGCATAAGTTTGATCAATGACAATTTCAATCACTTTTCTTAGCATCATAACAACAATTCTTTCTTATAAAAATTCTCATGTTATACTAGCAACCAATTCACATGTTAGGGTTCAAACAATGAACTCTCTTGAAACTCAACAACCTATGTTCTTAGTCACCAAGCAATTGCAATTCAACTTATTCTACAGAGTTTAAGTAAGTGACGATGACCTGTACCTAGGGTAGGGTCATAGGCCTGACCTAGACACCTTACCCAAGGACACTGCCCTAGAGTCAAAGACATTCAAAACACAAGAGAAGAAACTGAGTGAGTTCACCAAGGAGTGCAATCCACTCGACATTCAACCTCACTCGGATACCCCAATTCCATTCAACCAAGATGAAGTCACTCGACGATACAAGAAACCACTCGGAATACAGAAGGCCTAACGTCACTCAGGATGGCAATGGTCAGGCGTTCACTCTGTAGTCTTAAAGATCATTTATAGCTCTTTATAGCTGGCGTTACCAGTAATGCCCTGTCTTAATGTACATTGAACCCTGTGTAACGTGGGATGCCTGGGGTCCTGGCGCACTCTATATAAGCCACCCCCTCCTCTGGCACAAGGGTTCGCACCCCCTGTAACTCTCATGCATAATCGAGTCGACCAGGCCTCCAGGCACCGAGACATAGGGCTGTTACTTCCTCCGAGAAGGGCCTGAACTCGTAAACCTTGCGTGCACAACTTCACCCTAGCTAGGATCTTGCCTCCTCCTACGTACCGCCTATTCTACTGTCAGACTTACTCCCACGACAGTTGGCGCCCACCTTGGGGCAGGTGTCTTAGCGACTTCCGGTGAGGTTGCAATTTTTCCAATCTCCATCATCATGGTTTCTGGCGGCGGTTTGGCTGAGGGCCACGAGATCCGTCTCGGCGTGCTCGTTTTCATCTCCGATGACTCCGCCTGGCTCCAGGAGGCCCCCTCGACATCGAGACGCTCCCCGTCCGCGGGGCGACGCACTTTCGCGCATGTGTCTGCGGCGTCCTTCTACCGCAGTCGTCGACCCAGTATCGGTCGGCTCCCGCAGCATCTTCGCTCCCCGTTGCTCGCCGTCGCAAGCGATCTGGTCGATCGCAGCTTCAGCGGTGGATAAAGCATGCTGTGGCCCGTCAGTCGGCCACCCCTTAAGTCGTGGCAATAGAGCCCGATGAATCTCTCTACGGACTATTCGGCTGGTTCCACCGAGACTCTGTCCGAGTGCGACAACAGTGACCCTGCGGCAGAAGTCCTCATGGTCGACACGCCGAGTAGCCCGCCTGGTTTCCGTCGCGGTGGCGGCGGCAATCACTTCGGAGCAGAGGGATGAGTTGCATCATCGCAATGTGGAGGCCCTCCACACCCCCATCATCGGAGAAACCTCTGAGGCTCGGGCCTTGGAGGCTGCGCGCCTGGCCACCTTGGCTGAGCGCGCGCGTCTGGAGAACCTCCAACATTCACCCGAGGAGCGCGCTCGACGACAGATCCCCGAATCCAGTCGACGACACCGACAATTGTTTCCGCCTGAACCTCAGGTATACCGCACTCCGATCCAGAATCTTACAGCTGCAACCCGTATAGCAGAGTCGATTCAGCCGTCTCAATCAGAGGCTGGAAGAGGTTTGATGCAGATTCGAGCGCTGCTCCGGGCAGCAGGTGAGCAAAACACAGCCGTTTCTCAGTCGCGCAACAGGATCCACAGCAGGTCCGTAGTGGCGGACACAGTCCAGTCGGCTCACAACCCAAGATCGCCTCCGTGGCGTGAGGGTCGTGGGCACCGCTAGGAACAGTACCTGGGTCAGAACCATGAGCAGTATGATCATCGACTCGACCGTGATGACCGCCGTCAAGTGCCTACGCCCCTTCCAAGGGGCGGATCGTACGTGCCCCGACAGTATGATGACAGGCGCCTGTATGGCGATGAGCGAAGAGTCCCAGTCGACCCAAGAGAACCCAGGTTCGATGCAAGGTCGATTCTTGTGCAAGGTCTAGTCGACAGAAACCGAGCACACAGGGAAGGACTAGACAGTGATCGTCCGACTGGTAGCAGAGTTCATGTCTCCAGGCCTGACTGCTTCAGCAGAGAGATCAGAGCTGCTGAGATCCCTCCCAACTTCAGGTTGGCGACGGGAGTGAGTAAGTTCACCGGTGAGTCGAAGCCAGACACTTGGTTAGAGGATTACCGAGTTGCTGTGCAGATTGGCGGCGGCAATGATGATGTAGCCATGAAGCACCTCCCCCTGATGCTGGAGGGTTCAGCCAGAGCTTGGTTGAATCAGTTGGCTCCCGGAAGTATCTTCAGTTGGGAAGAATTGGCCCGAGTGTTAGTCAGGACATTTGAAGGCACTTGCAAACGGCCTGCAGGGCTGACTGAATTACAGCATTGTGTTCAGAAACCGAATGAAACTTTGAGGGATTACATCCAGAGGTGGACCACTCTTCATCATACAGTGGAAAATGTGTCACAACACCAAGCAGTTTGCGCCTACAAGGAGGGTGTTCGGTACACAGAGCTTAACCTGAAATTCGGTCGGACAGGAGATATGACCCTAGCCCGAATGATGGAAATAGCCACTCGGTACGCTAACGGCGAGGAAGAAGACCGACTCCGCAGTGGCAAGAACAAACCAGTCGCCCGGGACACCGGAGGAGGGAATTCCTGTTGGAAGCAGAAGCGCAAAGCCGAACCCGCAGGTCCTGGTGAGGCCACAGTTGTGACCCGAGGAAAATTCAAAGGAAAGCCCAAGGGGCCGTGGATTCCCAAGAAAGTGAAAGATCAAGCGGGAAATGATGTGCTAGATTTGCCGTGTCATATACACACCAAGAAGGATGAAGAGGGAAACCTGATTTACCCCAAGCATACCACTCGACAATGTCGACTCCTGATTCAGAGCTTCCGAGAGGGTCAGCCCAGTGAAAAATAAAAGGAATCTGATAAGAATGAGGACAAAGAAGAGGATGATGGTTACCCCAATGTCAATGCCACTTTAGTGATTTTTGCTGACATTGAGAGCAAAAGTCGACTGAAAGTTATCAATAGAGAGGTAAACATGGTTGCTCCGGCAACAACGACGTATTTCAAGTGGTCAAAAACTCCCAATACATTCGACCAGTTCGACCACCGAGCGCACGTTGCTACCCCCGGGCG
Organism: Triticum aestivum; assembly: GCF_018294505.1. Classification (NCBI taxonomy): domain Eukaryota; kingdom Viridiplantae; phylum Streptophyta; class Magnoliopsida; order Poales; family Poaceae; genus Triticum; species Triticum aestivum. The sequence continues at coordinate 351,572,953 of NC_057811.1, read as the reverse complement.
GCAAGCGTTGGTGGTCGACCCACTGAAAAAAGTCTTGATGGACGGTGGCAGTGGTTTGAACATTTTGTACGCTGAGACCCTCCGAGGGATGTGATTCCGATTTCCAAACTCAGTGAGAACAATATACAATTCCACAGAGTCATCCCAGGGAAGAAGTCCGATTCACTCGGTCAGATCACTCTTGATGTGGTTTTCGGTGATTCAAAGAATTACCGCAAGGAAAAGTTGACATTTGAAGTTGTGGATTTTCACAGTGCCTATCATGCTATTCTGGGCAGGCCTGCATATGCTCGTTTCATGGCCCGACCATGTTACGTGTACCTCAAGTTGAAGATGCCTGGTCCCATAGGTGTGATTACAGTCACTGGGAATCGGCAGAGAGCAGAAGAGTGCCTCCAGAAGGGCTCAAAGATCGTCGATGAACAGATGACAGTAGTAGAGATGCAAGAGTACTAGAAGAATGCAGATCCGAGTGATTTGTCGCGTGCTAGGAAGCCTGCTTCACAGTCTGCATTTCAGTCGTCCGGGAAAACAAAGCCAGTTCACATTCACCCAACCGACCCCAATGCTGCTCCGACTCATATCTCAACAACACTCGACAACAAATAGGAAGAATCGCTCATCCAGTTCCTCCGTGAGAACTGGGACATCTTCGCATGGAAACCATCTGACATGCTGGGTGTACCCAGGGAATTGACTGAGCACCGTTTGGGAGTTGACCCGAAAGCAAAACCCGTTAAAGAGCATCTCCGTCGGTCTGCCGTGGAGAAGAGGAAGGCAATTGGCGAAGAGGTGGCTCGGCTTCTGGTAGCTGAGTTCATCCGCGAGATATACCACTCCGAATGGCTCGCCAATGTTGTCATGGTCCCCAAGAAATATGATTCACTTCGTATGTGTATCGACTTCAAGCATATCAATCGGGCCTGCCCGAAAGATCATTTCCCTGTACCCCGCATCAATCAAATTGTCGACTCGACTGCGGGATGTGAGCATTTGTCCTTTTTGGATGCATATTCTGGGTACCATCGGATCCGACTATATGGACCCGATGAAATAAAAACAGCCATCATCACCCCATTTGGGTGTTTTTGCTATGTTACCATGCCTTTTGGTCTCAAGAATGCTGGCGCCACATTCATGCGCATGATTCAGAAGTGCCTGCTCACTCAAACCAGTCGGAATGTGGAAGCATACATGGATGACATCGTGGTCAAGTCACGTAAAGGTTCCGACCTGCTAACTGACCTTGCTGAAACCTTTGCCAACTTAAGAAGATATGATATCAAGCTCAGCCCATCAAAGTGCACATTCGGAGTCCCAGGTGGAAAGTTACTCGGTTTCCTCGTTTCCGAACAAGGGATCGACGCAAAGCCGGAAAAGGTTGGAGCAATCCTCAGAATGAAATGCCATGTGCGTGTGCACGGCATTCAGAAGCTTACTGGTTGTTTGGCCGCTATGAGTCGATTCATTTCTCATCTCGGTGAAAAGGCATTGCCTCTTTACCAACTGATGAAGAAGTCTGACAAGTTCGAGTGGACTCCTGAAGCTGAAGCGACGTTTGTAGAGCTCAATGCCCTGCTTTCCACCCAGCCGGTGCTTGCTGCCCCAATAAGCAAAGAGCCTCTACTACTGTATATAGCAGCCACTGGACAGGTTGTCAGCACAGTGCTCATGGTCGAGCGGGAAGAAGAAGGCAAAGCCTACAAACATCAACGCCCAGTGTACTGTATTTCTGTAGTCTTGACTCCGTCCAAGCAGAGATATCCGCATTATCAGAAGCTTGTTTATGGAATTTACTTGACCACAAAGAAAGTAGCACACTACTTCTCAGACCACTCGGTTTTAGTCGTCAGCGACGCTCCATTATTAGAAATTCTGAACAATAGGGATGCAACTGGTCGAGTGGCAAAGTGGGCGATTGAACTCCTTCCGTTGGATATCAAGTTCGAGGCAAAGAAAGCAATCAAGTACCAAGCGATAGCATATTTCCTCGCCGAGTGGATTGAACAGCAGCAACCGACTCAGATTCACTCAGAACATTGGACTATGTTCTTTGATGGATCCAAGATGCTGAATGGCTCTGGTGCTGGAGTAGTCCTGGTATCCCCAAGAGGTGATAAACTCAGTTATGTTCTCCAGATTCACTTTGATTCTTCCAACAATGAAGCTAAATATGAGGCACTTCTGTATGGGTTGCATATGGCCATCTCACTTGGCATCAGTGACTCAGATTTAGTGGTCGATCAAGTGATGAAGGAGTGGGATATCAGGAGCCCAGCTATGACCGGTTATTGCAATGCAGTAAGAAAGTTGGAAAAGAAGTTTGAGGGGTTAGAGCTCCACCACATACCCCGAATCAAGAATCAAGCAGCAGATGATCTGGCGAAGCTAGGTTCCACTCGGAAGCCCATACCCAGCAATGTGTTCTTGGAGCATCTCCATACCCCTTCAATTCAAGAGGATCCTTTCACGGAGGAGCCCCCACAACCGAAAAGTTCAACAGATCCAACTCAGATTGAGGTCCCGGCCGTAGTCGACCTAATTATGGAAGTTTTGGTAATCACCCCGACTGGACAGTACCATATATTGCGTATTTGCTCAGAAAGGAGCTTCCGGAGGATGAAGATGAGGCCCGTCAGATTGTCCGTCGATCCAAAGCCTTCACGATGGTCATCAGCTTTACAGAGAAAGCGTCACTGGGGTCGCTCAGCGATGTATCACACCTGAGGAAGGTCGAATGATTCTAAATGATATCCACTCGGGGACCTGTGGTCACCATGCGTCCTCTCAGGCCATCGTAGGCAAAGCATACCGAGCGAGATTCTACTGGCCGCGTGCAAACGAGATGGCAAAAGATATAGTCGACAAGTGCGAAGGCTGCCAGTTCTACTCCAACATGACCCACAAGCCTGCATCGGCCTTGAAGACCATTCCACTCATCTGGCCATTTGCTGTTTGGGGATTAGATATGGTTGGACCCCTGAGGACCGGCAGAAGTGGTTTCACACATTTGCTTGTAGCAGTCGACAAGTTCACTAAATGGATCGAAACCAAGCCTATCAAGAATCTCGATTCAAGCACTGCCATCAGTTTCATCAAAGAGCTGACATTCAGATATGGAGTCCCTCACAGTATTATCACAGATAATGGCTCCAACTTTGATTCTGATCAGTTCAGAGCATTATGTGCTTCCCAAGGTACTCGGGTCAATTACGCATCTGTTGCGCACCCACAGTCGAATGGGCAAGCAGAAAGGGCGAATGGTTTGATCCTTCAAGGGCTGAAACCCCGACTGATGGGCGATCTCAAGCATGTTGCTGGAGCTTGGGTGACTGAATTGCCATATGTCTTGTGGGGACAAAGAACAACTCCAAACCAGTCGACTGACTGAACCCATTTCTTCATGGTATATGGCACTGAAGCTGTGCTTCCGAGTGACTTGCTGCACAACGCTCCCTGAGTGGAACTTTTCTCAAAAGCTGAAGCTGAACAAGCACGCCAAGATGCAGTTGACCTCTTGGAGGAAGAACCTGAGATGGCTTTGATCAGGTCGACCATCTATCAACAAGACTTGCGTCGATTCCATGCCCGTAATGTAGAGGTCGAGCATTCCAAGAAGGAGACCTTGTGCTCCGAGTGCATCAGAAACGACCTCACAACCTCGCTCCGGCCTGGGAAGGTCCCTTCATCATCACCAAGGTGCTCCACAATGGGGCGTATCACCTTGACAACGTAGCCAAGAAAGAAGACGAGCCACACCCGTGGAATACGGAGCTGCTCCGCCGTTTTTATACCTAAACACTCAGATCGACGAGTTGTAATAAGAATCCTTCAGTTTGCTTATCATAGACAAGATTTTTGCAGTATCTTAATGATTGTTATCCCACAAACACATGTGTTCAAATCCCCCAGTAGGTGGCTTAGCCGCGAACCCGATTTGCCTAAGTTTCAAAAACTCTCCGAGTGGAGAGCAACCCCCTCTCACTCAGGGGCTTAGCCGCGAACTCAATTCGCCTAAGTTTCAAAAACACTCCGAGTGGAGAGCAACCCTCTCACTCGGGGGCTTATTTGCGACCCTGTACTCGCCTAAGTTAAAAACCACTCCGAGTGAAGAGCAACCCTCTCACTCGGGGGCTTAGCTGCGACCCGTACTCGCCTAAGTTAAAAAGCACTCCGAGTGAAGAGCAACCCTCTCACAAAGGGGCTTAGCCGCGAATCCGATTCGCCTAAGTTAAAAACCACTCCGAGTGAAGAGCAACCCTCTCACTCGGGGGCTTAGCTGCGACTCCGTACTCGCCTAAGTTAAAAACCACTCCGAGTGAAGAGCAATCCTCTCACTCGGGGGCTTAGCCGCGAACCCGGTTCGCCTAAGTTAAAAACCTCTCTGAGTGAAGAGCAACCCTCTCACTCGGGGGCTTAGCTGCGACCCCGTACTCGCCTAAGTTAAAAACCACTCCGAGTGAAGAGCAACCCTCTCACTCGGGGGCTTAGCTGCGACCCCGTACTTGATGTCACTTGATGCTACGTCGGTATTTCCCCAAAGAGGAAGGCATGCTGCAGCACAACGGCGGTAGGTATTTCCCGCAGAAATGAAACCAAGGTTATCGAACACGTAGGAGAACCAAGCAAGACAACGTAAACAGCCCCTGCACACAAATAACAACACCTCGCAACCCGACGTGTTAAAGGGGTTGTCAATCCCTTTCGGGGTACGCCGCCAGAAATTGCGTGATGACCGGATAAAGTTGTAATAGATTTAATAAATAGATCGCAAATAAAATAAAGTGCAGCAAAGTATTTTTTGGATTTTTGGTTTAATAGATCTGAATAAAAGTGCAAATAAAATAGATCTCAAAGCAAATATATGAGAAAGAAGACCCGGGGGCCGTAGGTTTCATTAGTGGCTTGTCTCGAGAAAAATAGCAAACGGTGGGTTAACAAATTACTGTTGGGAAATTGTTAGAACTTCAAATAATTATGATGATATTCAGGCAATGATCATTACATAGGCATCATGTCCAAGATTAGTAGACCGACTCCTGCCTGCATCTACTACTATTGCTCCACACATCGACCGCTATCCAGCATGCATCTAGTGTATTAAGTTCATGGAAAATAGAGTAATGCAATAAGAACGATGATATGATGTAGACAAGATCCGTTTATCTCTATGGCGGTAGATATAGATCTCGTCTTTTTATCCTTAGTAGCAACGATACATACGTGTCGGTTCCCTTTCTGTCACTGGGATCGAGCACCGTAAGATCGAACCCACTACCGGGCACCTCTTCCCATTGCAAGATAAATAGATCAAGTTGGCCAAACAAAACCAAAATATCGGAGAAGAAATACGAGGCTATAAGAGATCATGCATATAAGAGATCAAAGAAACTCAAATAACTTTCATGGATATAAAAAGATATAACTGATCATAAACTCGAAGTTCATCAGATCCCAGCAAACACACCGCCAAAGAGTTACATCATATGGATCTCTAAGAGACCATTGTATTGAGAATTCAGCGAGAGAGAGAGAGAGAGAGGAAGTCATCTAGCTACTAACTATGGACCCGAATGTCTACAAGGAACTACGCACGCATCATCGGAGAGGCACCAATGGAAGTGGTGAACCCCATCCGAGATGGTGTCTAGATTGTATCTGGTGGTTCTGGACTCTGTGCCGGCTGGATGAATATTTTGTCTCCTGTTCTAGGGTTCTGATATTTTTGGGGTATTTATAGAGCAAAGAGGCGGTCCGGGGGGCACCCGAGGTGGGCACAACCCACCAAGGCGCGCCTGGGCCTCCTGGCGCGCCCTGGTGGGTTGTGCCCCCCTCGGGGCACCCCCAGGTGCAACCAGGGCCCATTGCCTTCCTTCTGGCCCATAAAAAAATCATCATGGAGTTTCGGGGAATTTGGACTTCATCTGATAATGATTTCCTGCGATGCAAAAAACATGAAAAAATAGCAATTGGCACTTGGCACTATGTCAATAGGTTAGTACCAAAAAATGATATAAAATGATTATAAAACATCCAAGATTGATAATAAAACAACATGGAACAATCAAAACTTATAGATACGTTGGAGACGTATCAGTACTTGCCTAAGTTAAAAACCATTCCGAGTGAAGAGAAACCCTCTCACTCGGGGGCTTAGCTGCGACCCCGTACTCGCCTAAGTTAAAAACCACTCCGAGTGAAGAACAACCCTCTCACTCTGGGGCTTAGTTGCGACCCCGTACTCGCCTAAGTTAAAAACCACTCCGAGTGAAGAGCAACCCTCTCACTCAGGGGCTTAGCTGCGACCCCGTACTCGCCTAAGTTAAAAAACCACTCTGAGTGAAGAGGAACCCTCTCACTCGGGGGCTTAGCTGCGACCCCGCACTCACCTAAGTTAAAAACCACTCCGAGTGAAGAGCAACCCTCTCACTCGGGGGCTTAGTTGTGACCCCGTACTCGCCTAAGTTAAAAACCACTCTGAGTGAAGAGCAACCCTCTTACTCGGGGGCTTAGCTACGACTCCGTACTCGCCTAAGTTGAAAACAACTCCGAGTGAAGAGCAACCCTCTCACTCGAGGGCTTAGCTACGACCCCGTACTCACCTAAGTTAAAAACCACTCCGACGGAGCTGAGTCACAAGTACAACGTCCGCTCCATCCTGATCCGCAAGGACGACGAGGTGCAGGTCGTGTGCAGCACCAAGTGCTCATTTTCACGGCCCTCTCGATGGAGCTGGGTTACAAGTACAACGTCCGCTCCATCCCTTTCCACAAGGACGACAAGGTACAGGTCATGTGCAGCACCAAGTGCTCATGTTCACGGCCCTCTCGACCGAGCTGGGTCACAAGTACAACGTCCGCTCCATCTCGATCCGCAAGGATGACGAGGTATAGGTCATGTGCAGCACCAAGTGCTCATGTTCACGGCCCTCTCGACCGAGTTGGGTCACAAGTACAACGTCCGCTCCATCCCGGTCCGCAAGGATGACGAGGTATAGGTCGTGTGCAGCACCAAGTGCTCATGTTCACGGCCCTCTCGACCGAGTTTCACTCAGAGGAAAGAGATCTGAAAGTGGTAAAGACAAAGCAACCATATTCAAAGAGAAACCAAGTTCGGATAAATCCAGCAAGGTTTAGGACCATGAACGGAAGTACTCGGGCATCAGGCCTGAAGGAGTTTAACGGTTACAAAATCACTCGGCATTTCGAGGCAAATAAAAGTGAGGCATAAAGTTTGTTCACTCGGCAGGAGGAGGGCTAGCTGGCTCGACGAACTTATCCAGGTCGATTCCAGCAGCAATATGAGTGGCGGCGTCGATGAAGGTCTCCACGAAGGACTGGAATTGAAGCTTCTTGGTATTTGCGACCTTGATTGCCGCCAGTTTCTCTTCTCTAACTTCTTTGCAATGGACACGGACAAGAGACAGAGCCACGTCTGCACCGCACCAAGCTGAGGACTTCTTCCACGCCTGCACTCGACCAGGGATTTCGTTGAGTCGAGTCATCAGAGACTTGAGGTCATTCTGGAATGTCACACTTGGCCAGAGCTCCGTATCGATCCACGATACTGCCACCTTCAGTCGAGCAAGATAATTGGTGACGCTGGCGAGGCGGGATTCCAGTCGCAGCACATTCATCGCAACTTCGTCCTTGACGGGAGAGTTGATGGGGTCCAGATTTGTCTCAATCCGCCCGGTCTCTTCCTCTAAGTTTTGACAGAATTCTGCACACATAGAAAAATGATGAGTCGACAGTTGTATGATGAGTCGACAATGGCAAATCAGTCGGACAAGGGAAAGTACCTTCAAGCATAAGTAACATCTTCTTGGTGAGTCCTCCCAGATAAGTCTCCAGTTCGTCCCTCTTCCGAGTGAGATCCTCAACCTTGTCAGTCAGGGCCACTTTGTCCTTCTTCAGCTGCACGACTTCTTTGTTTGCTTCGTTAATGGCAGTCTTCAACTTGGCGTTTTCTTCTTCTAAGTTGCCGACCGAAGCCAACTTCTTGTCAGCCAGTTCAGCTCTTTCACGCGACGTCTTCTCCGCTGCGGCAAGGTCGAGGTCCTTCTACTCCAGAGCCTGCTTCATTTTGTCTAAAGAAATAACATTCTTCAAACGAGCTTGGAGTTGTCGATTCTCACTACGCACATCTGTTCGAGTGGAGTCACTCGGTTAAAAAGGCGAAAAGTAAAGCTGGCAAAGCAAACAGTCGACAGGTTCCTACCTCCCATGGCAGCTGCTTCATCCTTGGCTTTCTGCAAATTCTGCTTGGCCAGTTCCAGATCAAGGTTGAGCTGGATCTGCTTCCGCTCCAATTCAGCAAATTGGACCCCGAGCTCACAAGATTTCTGCAGTCAACAAATAGGACACGTATGTCGACAGGAACAAAGATCGATTTCTTCTGAGCGGTAAGATACAAGTTCAGGTCATTACGGCAAAAAGAGTTCTAAGACTACTGCCGAATCAAACATTCAACAGTAGTCTCGGGGACTACACCCAGTGGGTGCACTTAGCGTGCCCCCATTGGTTTGACTTTCCAATCGACACGGTCCGTCCAGTCGGGAAAAAAGGCAACACTTGTTCTTAGACCACCGCCGACTGCCCGCAGTCGACCGCGGTCTCGGGGACTACACCCAGTGGGTGCACTCGGCGTGCCCCCACTGGTCTGGATCCCACTCGGCACGACCCGTCTAGACCGAGTGGAAGAATTGTAAGGAAACATTTTGGTAAAGACCCCCGCCGAATCAAACATTTGACGGTGGTCTCGGGGACTACACCCAATGGGTGCACTCTGCGTGCCCCCACTAATTCAAGGATACACTCGTCGCGACCTAGTCGACTCAAATGGAAGAACTATTCATCCAAAGTTAAAACACCCAGTGGGTGAACGGATGCAAGGTGCAGATTCATGATAGATGCACATTAAAGGTTTAAAAACGCTTATTCACGGACATCTTACGAATAATAAAGCAGCAGTTTTCAAGTGCCATATCCTAACAGGGAAAGGGTCAAGCAAAGATTAGTCGGAAATCAACTAACCTGGACGTTGGTCTGGAGAGCGGAGCTGGCATCATAAGCAGCCTGGCTGGCCTCGCACACCTCCTTCATCTGCTCCATCATAAGGCCTGCTTGGCGTATAGCTTCCTTAGCAACGCTTACCTGGTTCTCTGGGACATGATGGGTAACGAAGAGTAGAGCTGGTGGAATGGTCGAGTCAGCCAGAGGATCTGAAGCATGGAGTTGCACAGACGGAGAAGGGACTTGAGCGGTCAACGCCGAGGGACAATCAGTCGACGGAGGGTCGGCAAAAGAAACAGAATCCTGAATTGGATCTCCGAATGGCTGGATCACTGGTTCTGACGCTAATGCCGACTGAGGTACCTTGCTGGCAGGCACCCTCCTGCTCAAAGTCCTGCCCTTTCTTCCCATGGTCTTCTGAGGCATGTCTTCATCGTCGTCTGGAAGTTCAATGACATTTTGCGGCGCTGCAAAAGACTCGACCGTAAGAGTTCGGTCGACCGACAGTTCAAGTGACAAAATGAGAGCAAGGTTATAGAGTCGTACCCGCTTTGGAAGTGGCCGCGCCCTCAGTCTCCTCATCATCTTGGTCCTTGTAAATGTCCATCGAGGTCCCAGAAGTAGCAGCGCTGAAAGTTTCAGAACTCACTCGGTCAAGCGAGAGAATGAGTCGACAGAAACATAGAAGTTTCCAAATGACGCAAAAGCAAAGAGAGAAAGCAAAATACTTACGCAGAAGCGACGGGAACATCCACCTTGATCTTGGGCAAGGCCTTCCGAGGCTTTGAAGGGGTGGTCTTGAGATGCTTGGCGGCCTTTTCAGTCGGCTCCGAAGACGAGGTCCGAGTGTGTTTTTGCACTTGTGCGCTTGGAGGTGCTGCCTTGCCACGCCCGCCCGCAGGGTCTTGGGACTGCTTGGATCGACACTCTGAGCGAGGTGGTGATTCGACTTCCTCACTGCCGCCCAAGTCATCACTATCGTCTTCATGGTCCTCGGGGGACTGCCAGTCGCCGCTCTCGTCAGTGCTCTTTGTTCCCTCCCGGACCTGCTCCCTGTTTGGCATCGAGTACATCTCAGTATAAATCTGCAAGGCAAGAAGTTGAACACGCGTCAATCAGATTCAAGGACAATCGCAAATAAGAATAAAATTACACTCAAAAACAAAGGTCGGACCTTGTCTGGCTCGTTTTCGGCGTCGAACGGTGCAACCCTCCTGGACCCCCTGGGGTTGTCCTTGTTTCCAGTAATGCTCCGCATCCACTGCTCCACCGTCTCCTCGGTGACTTCCTGTGGGTCAACCCGAGCGGTGTCGTTAGGGCCCGAGTACATCAACATCGGATGATCGCGAGCTTGAAGAGGCTGGATGCGTCTGCTGAGAAACACTTCCAACAAATCCATGCCAGTCACGCCATCACGGACCAGTTGGACTACCCGGTCGACTAACATGGACACCTCTCCCTTCTCTGCTGGAGTCACAATCAGCGAAGAGGGTTGGCAGACCCGATCCATGGTGAAGGGGGGAAGACCGGTCGACTGACTAGGAGTCGGAACGTCTTGGAGGTAGAACCAGGTCGACTGCCACCCTCTAACTGAATCGGGAGGAGTCATAGCGGGAAAAGTACTCCTACCCCTCCTCTAAATTCCTAAACCCCCGCACATTTGGATCGTGTGCGTCTTTTCGTCGTTCGGATTTGCCTTCTTCACAGTTTGGGAGCGGCAGGTAAAGATGTGTTTGAAAAGACCCCAATGCAGTTGACAACCTAGGAAGTTTTTGCACAGAGAGATATATGCAGCGAGGTATGTGATTGTGTTGGGGGAGAAGTGATGAAGTTGGGCACCAAAAAAGTTCAAGAAACCCCGGAAAAAAGGATGTGGGGGCAGAGTGAAACCCCGGTCAACATAGGTGGTAAGGAGGACGCACTCACCCTCTTGCGGTCGAGGCTTGGTCTCGTTCCCGGCAACCTCCAAGACCCGTGGGCGATAAAGCCTCCACCGGCCAGATCCTCCAGATCTTCCTTCTGGATCGTGGACCGAATCTAGTCCCCCTGGATCCAACAAGGCGGCAATCCGAACCTCGACGACGACCCTCGACTCGTCTTCTTGCCCTTCACCGTTGCCGTCGCCTTCTTCGTGCGTTCCAGGGCTGCCATCTTGTCCTTTCCTATTCTAGCGGACTGTGCACGGGCGGGGCGGCTGTAGCGACCAGACCTCAAATGGTCTGTGCTGCTGTGCACTAGTGTCATCCCTGGATCAGTAATGCTGACACGCACAGTACAAATGGAGGATTTATAACAGAGTAGCAATCACACACTTATTACATCGAATATCTCCAAAGAGATTAAGTATGATAAATATGGCTTAAGGCCATCTAAAAACGATAACAGCGGAAGACTTGGAAGATAAGTGAGTCCATCAACTCCAGCGGCATCACTGAGTATAAGACCACGACCTAAGGCACCTTACTCGTCGTCTGAAAAGTCTGCAACATGAAACGTTGCAGCCCGAAAACGGGTCAGCACATAGAATATGCTGGCAAAGTAACACATAGAGAGTAATGAACATAAAAATTGCTATACTACATGCATATATGGCTGGTGGAAAGCTCTATGGTTACAGTTTTTGCGAAAAGCCAATTTTTCCCTACTTCAAAGGAATAAATTTTATTTAACTATCATGGTGGTTGTGAAACATTGAGATGGTTGACAGCATCTCAATCCCAATTAAGTGTCATCAATAACCCAACAATATTAATTAAAAGTAACATGGTGATGAGATTCACATGATAATCCAAGTACTAGATACTCAAGTTGTCCATAACCGGGGACACGGCTAACCATGATTAGTTTGTACACTCTGCAGAGGTTTGCGCACTTTTCCCCACAAGACTCGATCGCCTCCGCTTGATTCTCGCACTTCATGATGTTTGAGAAACGGATGACCGAGACACAGTCTTTCCGAGGAGGTCCCCTTAACCGATAGATAGCCCGGTACACCTACAATCCCCTACATCTGCTAGCCCATCATGGAAAGGTTTCCCACAACTTACTCAACTATGCTAGAGCCCATAATAGCTTGTGGCTGCACACGGAAGTTTCCAGCATGAATAATCTTATGATCCCTTTGAGCCTGGGTGGCGGTCCTTATACAAACAGACAACACTGGATTCTCCAGGTGCCTCAATCCACCCAGATGTGAGTTTTAGTTGCCACCTTAGGTAAACCATTATTAACAATCTCACATCTGTCATGAATATCTCTCAAACCCAATCCACGTCTATGAGCATAGCATGGCAATATAATAGCAACGTAGAAGTAACTCCCAAGGGTTTGATAAATAAAACAGGTAATAGGTACTACCTCAACTACTTCCCAATACCCACAGTTTAATTAGATCCTAACCATGCAATGTTTGAGGAATAGACCTAATGCAATAAAACTGGGTATGGAAGGTATGATCAAAGTGTTACTTGCCTTGCTGATGATCCGCGAAACCTAGCGATTCGAAGTAACAAGCGGCACACTCCGGGTACTCTATCGCAAACAAACAAGCAAACAATAAGTACTCATCTAATGCACAGGTACAACTCGAATGAAAGATCCAACCAGAAAGTTCAACTTAAGAACTCCGGTTTGCAAAAAGAATCAACTCGAAAGAAGCAACGAAAGTCAAACTGCAGAAGAAAGAAGCTTCGTTTACTAATCTGGATCTAGGTCAAATTATACAGTAGCAAAAACTTGTTTGAGTAGGTTAAACGGAAAAAGAATTTCGAGACGAAACTCTAGGCGCTTGAATCGCCTGATTCCGATAAACGAGCGAAAAGTTAAACAGAAATGAAGATTCGATCAGAAATCGAATCTGAGATAATCGTGGAAAAATCCGACGAAAAACAAAAACGGACTAACGGTTAAAGAATGGACGTTCGTTAACAGAGAAAAACCGACGAACGCGTTCGTTAAAACGAACGGTTCGGTGAACGCTCACAAAATAACAAAACCAAAAAAAACCGATCTAGGGTTTTTTTAAACGAACGGTTTTTTTTAACAAAACCGGCAAAACGAGGCGAGGTGCGGCTACCTCGTCGGGACAGAGCTCCGGGGGTGCTCCGGCGAGAGGCGGCGAGGGCGGCGGGGCTCGGGCGGCGAGGGGCGGCTCCGGCGGCGGGGTCGGCGAGCGGCGGCGACGGCGCAAGGCGACGGCGGCGCGGGCTTCCGGCGCGGGCGGCGGCGGGGTTCGGGTGCGGGTGGCGGGGTGAGGGGAGGAGGCAGGGGGTATATATATATATAGAAGGGGGGGTTCGGCGGCTTGGGGAAGGGGCACCGGGGTTCCCGTGCTCGCCATGGACACCGGGCGGCGGCGGGCGTCGTCGCGGGGAAGGAGACGGCGGGCGGGCCGGCGGCCTGGCTCGGCTGGGCTCGGCCCAGTCAGGCGCGGCGAAATATTTTTTTAAAAACGTTCCGCGGAAAAATTCGTAGAAAAATAAATAAAAGTCCAAAAAAGATAAAATAAATTTTCCCCGTCTAGTTAGAAAATCTAGAATAGGGTGAACATTTTTTTAACACAAAATAAATTTTTTGAAAACATGCAATATTTTTAATGCAATTAAAATTGCAAATAAAATCCAAATAAATTTCAATAAATGATTTTAACACTTTTCCTCCAATATTTCAATTGTTTTTGGAGAAGTCATATTTTCTCCTCTCATTTATTTTAAAAATGAAATATTTTTCCGGAGAGAAAATAATTAAAACCAAAATCCTCGTTTTATTATTTGATGGAAATCAAATATGAAAATTCGAGAAAATCCCCAACTCTCTTCGAGGGTCCTTGAGTTGCTTAGGATTATCGAGGATTTGTCAAAATGCAATAAAATATGATATGCAATGATGATCTATGTATAACATACCAAATTGAAAATTTGGGATGTTACAGCGGCGGCGTCAAGAGTGGAGGCGGACGCGGAGGAGAAACAGAGGAGGAAGAAGGGGAATAAGGTGCACTGTGCAAACACCTCGGCCTCGACGCCTTTTATGGGCCTGCGTCCGAGTGGCTGACTCATGGGCCCAAGTGATCCTGTCAAATCCTGCAACAGTTGTGCTCCTGATACGTGACAAATAAGGTGGCACGAGAATCGAGGCGCCCCTGTCTATCCACTCCGTTTACTGCGGCGCACTGCGTCCCGCGCGCTTCCCTAAAATTTTGAATCCTGTGAGATCCGGGAACCGCAGAGTAATCAATCGCGCTGAAGATTTCGTACCATATCAACACTCGCAGATTATCAGTTGATTTCACTCGACGACCTCTGAATCGATCGAGGCGACTAAAACAAGATCGAAGCTTCAACATGATTCACAAACTCTGATGAAATACCTCCAAAGTATGGGATCGAGTCGGAGTCAACTTCATTTCTTTCCTCACTCGGACCTCAATCCATTCGGGGGCTAATGACGATGACATGTACCTAGGGTAGGGTCATAGGCCTGACCTAGACACCCTACCCAAGGACACTGCCCTAGAGTCAAAGACATTCAAAACACAAGAGAAGAAACCGACTGAGTTCACCAAGGAGTGCAATCCACTCGACATTCAACCTCACTCGGATACCCCAATTCCATTCGACCAAGATGAAGTCACTCGACGATACAAGAAACCACTCGGAATACAGAAGGCCTAACGTCACTCAGGATGGCAACGGTCAGGCGTTCACTCTGTAGTCTTAAAGATCATTTATAGCTCTTTATAGCTGGCGTTACCAGTAATGCCCTGTCTTAATGTACATTGAACCCTGTGTAACGTGGGATGGTTGGGGTCCTGGCGCGCTCTATATAAGCCACCCCCCTCCTCTGGCACAAGGGTTCGCACCCCCTGTAACTCTCACGCATAATCCAGTCGGCCAGGCCTCCAGGCACCGAGACGTAGGGCTGTTACTTCCTTCGAGAAGGGCCTGGACTCGTAAACCATGCGTGCACAACTTCACCGTAGCTAGGATCTTGCCTCCTCCTACGTACCCCCTATTCTACTGTGTGTGTGTGTGTGTGTGGAGGGGGCATAGGGTGTTTGAGGACATGACGCGGGTACTGAAAATTTTACTACGCGGGAGTCAAACGCGGGAGTGAAATGCCGGGCTATTGAAAATTTTGATGATAGTGCACCGCACACGGTCCGGAGATAACAACCATGTGTTATGAAACAGAAAAACCCTCGAGGCGGGCAGAAAAACCCTCGAGGCGGGATTGGGAACAAGAAACATCGCACACGGTCCGGAGATAACAACCGTGTGTTATGAAACAAAAAAACCCTCGAGGCGGGCAGATATTTTTGAGAGGGGGAGCCTCGTGGAGCCCAATGTACTGTGCGGATGTGTGCGTAACAGGGGCACCGGCGTGGCACATGGTTAGTTTGAGTGTACCGTGTCTGTTGCGTCATCCGACTTGCCTAATGTTCATAAATTTGGCGAGAAATGGCGCGGGAGAGGGTCAGAACACGAACACACGTGCATGTGGACCAAATTTATGTATCAAAAGGGTGGTTTGATTTTCAAATACCAAATGCAACTCTCTCGCAAAGCGCGCGGTATTGCTTTCCCCCACCCCCCCCCTTGTGTCGGCTGATGTGTACTACGCAAATTTATTCTTGTAGACATGTGTTGGGCCTCCAAGCACAGAGTTTCGTAGGACAGTAGTAATTTTCCCTCAAGTGGATGACCTAAGGTTAATCAATCCGTGAGAGGTGTAGCATGAAGATAGTCTCTCTCAAACGACCCTGCAGCCAAATACAAGAAATCTCTTGTGTCCCCAACACACCCAATACAATGGCAAATTGTATAGGTGCACTAGTTCGGCGAAGAGATGGTGATAAAAGTGTAATATTGATGGTAGAAATATATTTTTATAATCTGAATAAATAAATAAACAGCAAGGTAGCAAATAGTAAACGGGCACAAAAACGGTATTGCAATGCTTAAAAATGAGGCCTAGGGTCCATACTTTTGCTAGTGCAATCTCTTAACAGTGCTAACATAATTGGATCATATGATTACCCCTCAGAGTGTAATAAAGAATCACTCCCGAGTTCCTATTAGCGGAGAACAAAAGATAGATATTGCTTGTAGGTTACGAGACTACCTCAAAGCTATTCTTTCCGTTCGATCTATTCAAGAGTTCATACTAAAATAACACAAAGCTATTTTTCCATTCGATCTATCCTAGAGTTCGTACTAGAATAACACCAAAGTAAATTCATATTAATAATACTCAATCCACACAAAGAACTATAAAGAGACCCAAAGTTTCTACCGGAGAAAAACGTGCATCAACCCCTATGCATAGATTACCCCAATATCACCGCGGGAATCCGCGAGTTGAATGCCATAACATATATCCAGTGAATCAATAAGATACCCCAATTTTCACCTCAAGTATTCATACCGCAAGAAATATATCATCTATTCTCATCTCTGAATATTCAATCCGATATGACAAAACTTCAAAGGGTAAAGATTCAATTCATCACAACAAGAGTATAGAGGGGAGAAACATCATATGATCCAACTATATTAACAAAGCCCATGATATAAATCACAACAGAGAGAGATTAAACACATAGCTACTGGTACAAACCCTCAGCCCCGAGGGTGGACTACTCCCTCCTCATCGTGGTGGCCACCGGGGTGATGAAGATGGTCACCCGAGATGATTCCCCCCTCCGACAGGGTGCCGGAACGGGTCTAGATTGGTTTTCGGTGGCTACAGAGCCTTGCGGCGGCGGAACTTCTGATCTAGGTTAACCCCCAAGGGTTTCAGAATATTTGGGAATTTATAGTGCAAAGAAGGGGTCCTGGAGGCCACCGAGGTGGGCACAACCCACCTGGGCGCGCCAGGCGGGTTGTGCCCCCCTCGGGGCACCCCCCAGGTGCTGCTCTGGCCCAATGGATGTCTTCTGGCCCATAAAAAGTTCCCGTGGAGTTTCGTTGCTTTTGGACTCTGTTTGGAATTGATTTCCCGCGATGTAAAAAACAAGCAAAAAACAGCAACTGGCACTGGGCACCGGGTCAATAGGTTAGTCCCAAAAAATGATATAAAGTTGCTATAAAATGATTGTAGAACATCCAAGAATGATTAAATAATAGCATGAATACTTCATAAATTATAGATACGTTGGAGACGTATCAGCATCCCCAAGCTTAATTCCTACTCATCCTCGAGTAGGTACATGATAAAAGAAATAATTTATGAAGTGTGAATGCTAGCAAAGTGCATAAGTTTGATCAATGAAAATTTCAATCACTTTTGTTAGCATCATAACATCAATTCTTTCTTATAAAACTTCTCATGTTATAGTAGCAACCAATTCACATGTTAGGGTTCAAACAATGAACTCTCTTGAAACTCAACAACATATGTTCTTAGTCACCAAGCAATTGCAATTCAACTTATTCAATAGAGTTTAAGTAAGAGCTCCACATACTCAACTATCATATAGTCTTCTATGATAGCTAACACTCACCGCGTACACATGGGCAAAACGTTTCAACCGGACACATAGAAAGATAGGAGCTTATTGTTTTCCCTCCCAACATATTCACCTCAAGGGTGATGTCAACACTAATAAGTCATGCTACCCATATTCAACTGGACCTATGTGCCTAGATCTTTCCTCACCACATGATGCTTGCCAAAAGAGAAAAAATAAAAGGGAATAGAGAGAATAACTTTGACTCTTTGCATAAAAGTAAATACTGAAAAGTAAGATAGGCCCTTCGCAGAGGGAAGTAGGGATTTGTAGAGGTGCCAGAGCTCAAAGCAAAAATTGAGAGATAAAATCATTTTGAGAGGCATACTTTTCCCACCAATGAAAGCGACTTAGAGCTCCCAACACTTTCAATGCTAGATATATCATAGGCGGTTCCCAAACAGAAAATAAAGTTTATTCCTTTTTCCACCATACTTTCACTTTCCATGGCTAACTGTATCCATGGGTGACCTCCATACCAACACTTTCCATGGAATTTATTATTTGACAACATAAAGTAAATTCATTTTTCATTTCAGGACTGGGCATCCCTAATACCTTTGCCTTACTCTCGTGCAATGACAAGTGAATAAACACTCATCGTGAGAATAACACATCTAGCATGGAAAATATTGGCCACCCCTCACCGCCTCACGAGCAGTACGAGCACACAAAAGAGAAATTTATTTTGAATATTAGAGATGGCACATACAAATTTGCTTAGAAAGGCAAAATAATACCGCATATAGGTAGGTATGGTGGACTCATGAAAATAAGATTTGGGTTTAAGGGTTTTTGGATGCACAAGTAGTATCTCTACTTAGTGCGAAATTTTTGGCTAGCAAAGATAGGGGGCAAGCACCACATGTTGAAGGATCTATGACAATATGACTTCCATGTGAATATGAATAAACATAAATCATTACGTTGTCTTCCTACATCAACTATTTTGGCATATAATATTTTGATGGGGGCTCACAATCACAAAAGATTTCCATGATAGTGTATTTATATGTGAAAGTTCTCTTCCTTATACTAATTATTTGTGAATTGCTTGTATGACCAAAATTGTGATTGTCAAGACTCAAAAGGTTTCATTTCCTAAACCCAGTGTGAAGCTGCCACTAGGCATGATATGATTTCACCTTCATGACATTCAATTTATTCAACAATTTACTCATAGGATATAAGTGAAGCACAAGAGTAAATGACAAGCTACTTCAAAAAGATATAAGTAAAGATCAAATGAGTAGTTAAATAAATAAATAGCTATGTGTGGACTCTCTCTTATTTAAAACTTTCAGATCTAAGTATTTTATTAAAACAGCAAGCAAAACAAAAATAACATGACATTCTAAGAATAGCACAAATCATGTGAAGAAGCAAAAACTTAGGCTCAACCAATACTAACCGATAATTGTTGATGAAGAAAGGTGGGATGCCTACCGGGGCATCCCCAAGCTTAGATGCTTGATACTTCTTGAATATTATCTTGGGATGCCTTGGGCATCCCCAAGCTTGAGCTTTTGTGTCTCCTTAATTCCTCTCATATCACGGTTTTCCTAAATCTCAAAAGCTTCATCCAAACAAAACTCAACAAGAACTCGTGAGATAAGTTAGTATAAACCAATGCAAAAACCTTATCATTCTCTACTATAGAAAATCACTAAAATTATTATTCAACATTGCATACTAAATACCTCTGCATATTTAATACTCCTATCCTCAAATAGAATCGTTAAACAAGCAAACATATGCAAACAATGCAAACATAACAGCAATCTGCCAAAACAGTACAGTCTGTAAAGAATGCAAGAGTATCAATATTTATCAGAGCTTATTTTTCAAAAAGTTTCAACATTTTATCATATTCTTACTTTCCTCGGGAATTTTTGCAACATCGATGAACTTTCTGTTTTCAAACAGCAACATGTATACTTGCAAGATAAGCATGGCAAAGGCTATAAATGCCACTTTTATTGAAATAAAAGATGCAAAACATTATTCTAAATAAAATAAAGCAAATCCTAACAAAATAAATTGACGCTCCAAGCAAAACATATATCGTGTGACGAATGAAAACATAGCTCCAAGTGAGGTTACCGATAATATTGAAGACGAAAGAGGGGATGCCTTCAGGGGCATCCCCAAGCTTAGTTGCTTGGATAATCCTTGAATATTACCTTGGGGTGCCTTGGGCATCCCCAAGCTTAGGGTCTTATCACTCCTTATTCTCCTCATATCGACATCTCACCCAAAACTTGAAAACTTCAGTCACACAAAACTTAACGGAACTTTGTGAGATATGTTAGTATGATAAAGAGCAAACCATTTCACTTTTGGTACTGCCAAAGAAAAGATTCATAACTGTTTCAACACAATGCCTACTATATCATATCATTTCCACAATTTATATTGAGCAATATAAACCATAGAAACTAGAAAGCAAGCAAACTATGCATTGAGAACAGAATCTGTCAAAAACAGAACAGTCTATAGTAATCTGTACTCAAACCATACTTATGCTACTCAAATAATTATGAAAAAATTGGACCACGTGAGCAATTTGTATATTTAACTTCTTCAAAAATAATCAAATCAATATCACTCTTCTGTTAAAAATGGGACTTACTTTCGTGAGCGCAAAAGTTTCTGTTTTTCAACAGAGTCAAATCAACTATCACCCAACATGATCCGAAAGGCTTTACTTGGCACTTTATCGAAAAAAGCTATAAAACATGGTTACTACAGTACCTTGATCGTGTGAACACACAAAAACAGCAGGTAAAAGTGTTGGGTTGTCTCCCAACAGGCGCTTTTCTTTAATGCCTCTTAAGCTAGGCATGATGATTTCAATGATGCTCACATAAAAGATAAGAATTGAAACATAAAGAGAACATCATGCATCATAAGTTCCTCTCTCATAATAATTTTCAGTAGCATCATGAATAGATTCATCAATATAACCATTACATAAAGCACTCTTTTCATGATCCACAAGCATAGAAAATTTATTACTCTCTATGGCATACATGTCATCATAATAATCATCATAGAAAGCAACTTTATTGCCATAGTCAGTTGAAACCTCTTCCAAAATAGTGGATGTATCACTAAACAAAGTCATGAACTCTCCAAATCCACTTTCATTAATATTGTAATAAGATTCAACACCCTCCAAAATAGTGGGATCACTACTACTTAGAGTTGACACTCTTCCAAACCCACTTTTATCAATGTAATCATCATAAATAGGAGGCATGCTATCATCAAAATAAGTTTGATCGTTCAAAGTAGGGGGACCAAAAAGATCATCTTCATTAAACATAGCCTCCCCAAGCTTGGTACAAACATTAATTGCAGCAAATAAATTCTCAAACATGTCATTCTCATCAAACATAGCATCCACAAGCTCGTGGCTTGGCATATCATAAGCATAATCACTCCCATCATTAATAGTATGAATGGCACCAACCGTATAACAATTGCTATCATCCTAATTTCCCAAGTTGGTGCCAAAAAAATTCCAATATTATAAGAAGTATCATTATCTTCCCAATCATAATCATCACAACAAGCAATAGGCATAACAAAATCATCATCAAGTGTATCATCTTCCACAATTATTTTTGATTCATTTTCATGAGGCACAACAATAATAGGAGCAACATTATTTTGGAGAGATACCTTTTACCTCTCTTCTTTCTTCTTTTCTTCTTCTTCACCACATCACGTGTGGGTTTAATTAATCTTTTCAAGCTTCTTATTGATGAGATTGGTTGGATAGGAAGCTCCTCCTCATTACCTGATTCATCATAATAAACACTAGGAGGGTTTTGGGAAATATTTTGCCTTTCATTAGTACTCTCTTCATATTCTATTTGTTCTCTTGACTTTAGATAGTTGGCAATATAAGGATTCTCAATGCAATTCACCGCACAAAACATATAAATTTCCTCTAGATCAAAATCAAGAGATCTCTCGAGATTAAATTTTGGAATACCCTTAATTATACGTTTCATTTCTTCATATCCCAAAAGAAGACTAAGCTCTTTATGATGCTCAAGGGTAATCAAGTTATCACAATTTTTGGACACGATTTGATCATGAAACAATTTGCGTTGGAGATTTAAATGACCGTGTTCATTGCAAAGTCACAAGGATGGCGAAAAAATTACATCTTTCAGCACAATCATCTAGCCTCTCTTGCAAATTTTTTTGTTTCTAAATATTTATGCTTCTTACAAAATCTATCTTCCCTTTTTGGTGTGCAAAGGCACTCCCAATTCACTCCGCAAAAAGTGATATGCTTATAAGAAACATTTTTGTCATGACTTGTGCAATCATCATTAGCATTTTGGATATTCAAAGAATTCACACTAACAACATTGCAAGCATGCTCATCATTCAAATATTTTTGTGCCAAGCATTTTATTGACTTCCTATTCTAACAATTGAGCACAATTTTCCGAACCATCATTTTCAAGAAAGATATTATAGAGATGATCAATAATATGATGCAACCTAAATTCCATTTTTTAATGTAGTTTTATTTTATAAACCAAACTAGTGATAAAACAAGAAACTAAAAGATTCAATTGCAAGATCTAAAGATATACTTTCAAGCACTCACCTCCCCGACAACGACGCCAGAAAAGAGCTTCGTTGATGGGATGTGAGTATCGCTTACCTAACCTCCCCGGCAACGGCGCCAGAAAAGAACTTGATGTCTGCTACGCAACTTCATTCTTGTAGACATGTGTTGGGTCTCCAAGTGCAGAGGTTTGTAGGATAGTAGCAATTTTCCCTCAAGTGGATGACCTAAGGTTTATCAATCCGTGAGAGGTGTAGGATGAAGATGGTCTCTCTCAAACGACCCTGCAACCAAATACAAGAAATCTCTTGTGTCCCCAACACACCCAATACAATGGAAAATTGTATAGGTGCCCTAGTTCGGCGAAGAGATGATGATAAAAGTGTAATATTGATGGTAGAAATATATTTTTATAATCTGAATAAATAAAAACACCAAGATAGCAAATAGTAAATGGGCACAAAATGGTATCGCAATGCTTAAAAATGAGGCCTAGCGTCCGTACTTTCGCTAGTGCAATCTCTCAACAGTGCTAACATAGTTGGATCATATGATTATCCCTCAAAGTGTAATAAAGAATCACTCCCGAGTTCCTATTAGCGGAGAACAAAAGATAGATATTGCTTGTAGGTTATGAGACTACCTCAAAGCTATTCTTTCCGTTCAATCTATTCAAGAGTTCGTACTAAAATAACACAAAGCTATTTTTCTGTTCGATCTATCCTAGAGTTCGTACTAGAACAACACCAAAGCAAATTCATATTAATAATACTCAATCCACACAAAGAACTATAAAGAGACCCCGAAGTTTCTACCGGATAAAAACGTGCATCAACCCCTATGCATAGATTACCCCAATATCACCGCGGGAATCCGCGAGTTGAATGCCATAACATATATCAAGTGAATCAATAAGATACCCCAATTGTCACCTCAAGTATTCATACAGCAAGACATATATCATGTGTTCTCATCTCTAAAAATTCAATCCGATATGACAAAACTTCAAAGGGTAAAGATTCAATTCATCACAACAAGAGTATAGAGGGGAGAAACATCATATGATCCGACTATATTAACAAAGCCCATGATATAAATCACGAGAGAGAGAGGGAGATTAAACACATAGGTACAGGTACAAACCCTCAGCCCCGAGGGTGGACTACTCCCTCCTCATCGTGGTGGCCGCCGGGATGATGAAGATGGCCACCGGAGATGATTCCCCCCTCTGGTAGGGTGCCGGAACGGGTCTAGATTGGTTTTTAGTGGCTACAGAGCCTTGCGGCAGCGGAACTTCTAATCTAGGTTATCCCCCAACGGTTTCAGAATATTTGGGAATTTATAGTGCAATGAAGGGGTGTGGGAGGCCACCGAGATGGGCAACCCACCTGGGCGCGCCAGGGGGGCCTGGCGCGCCTTGGTGGGTTGTACCCCCCTTCGGGCACCCCCCCAGATGCTGCTCTGGCCCAATGGCTGTCTTCTAGCCCATAAAAAATACCCGTGGAGTTTCGTTGCATTTGGACTCCGGTTGGTATTGATTTCCTGAGATGTAAAAAACAAGCAAAAAACAGCAACTGGCACTGGGTCAATAGGTTAGTCCCAAAAAATGATATAAAGTTGCTATAAAATGATTGTAAAACATCCAAGAATGATAAAATAATAGCATGAATACTTCATAAATTATAGATACGTTGGAGGCATATCATCGGCACGAAGGGGATCCTATGCTATGAATGCATGCCCCCTCCCCCCCAACCGAGGTTCACCTAGCAAAGTGCGAGGTAGCTAGCAGCCCCCCTCCCTTATGTCGGCACGAAGGGGATCCTAAGCTATGAAAGCATGCCCCCCGCAACCGAGGTTCATTCACCTAGCAAAGTGCGAAGTAGCTAGCAGCCCCCTCCCTCGTATCGGCACGAAGGGAATCCTAAGCTATGAATGCATGCCCCCGCAACCGAGGTTCACCCTAGCAAAGTGCGAAGTAGCTAGCAGCCCCCCTCCCTCGTGTCGGCACGAAGGGAATCCTAAGCTATGAATACATGCCCCCCCAACCGAGGTTTACCCTAGCAAAGTGCGAAGTAGCTAGCAGCCCCCCTCCCTCGTGTCGGCACGAAGGGAACCCTAAGCTATGAATGCATGCCCCCCCAACCGAGGTTCACCTAGCAAAGTGTGAAGTAGCTAACAGCCGCCCCCTTGTGTCGGCACAAAGGGAATCCTAAGCTATGAATGCATGCCCCCCAACCGAGGTGCACCTAGCAAAGTGCGAAGTAGCTAGCAGCCCCCCTCCCCTCATGTCGCCACGAAGGGAATCCTAAGCTATGAATGCATGCCCCCTCCCCCCCCAACCGGGGTTCACCTAGCAAAGTGCGAAGTAGCTAGCAGCCCCACCCCTTCGTGTCGCCACGAAGGGAATCCTAAGCTATGAATGCATGCCCCCAACCGAGGTTCACCTAGCAAAGTGTGAAGTAGCAACCCCCCCCCCCACACACACACACTTTCAGTCGGCAGGCCAGAGAGGCATATCTCACAAAGATGGATCGTAAAATCGACCAAGAATAATCCACCTTGGTTGTACAACCTCTCTCTTGTTGTTGGTCAAAGTAATGGCCTTCCATGTGACCCCGGAGATGGGCTAGCTCGCAAATAATCACGCAAGTAGCTAGTCCCCGAAGACAACCACTGGATGCGTGTGGCCCAAACATATGTATGGAGAGGTGTGTTTTTAAGTAACAATGGAACAACTTTGATGTGGCGCCGTGATTTCGAACTAGAAATCCCCACACTGAGTGAGGGTTAGGTTGACGATGCATATGTATGTTACACCACACTTCAAGCCAACGACGATGATTCATGCATGCATGCGTGCATAGTATATGCGCTCAAACTTAAGGTCTGAATCTCACCATGACCTATACTACGATAACACGAACCAAATGAAGAATCCACCATGGTAACCTATCTTGTTGTTGGTCAAGGTGATCATGGATGTCCACGCGGGCCCACGAATATATAGGCTTGTCGCTGATAACCACGCAATGGAGTGTACCGTTCGAAGGCAACCACTACATGCATATGTATGAAGGTGATGTGTGCATGCATGTTTGAATACACAACATTGATGTGGCGCGTGCGTAAAAAAAATCATACACTAGCTCCCCACACAGAGCGAGATCGGTTCATGATGTGTCATTGTACTAGCCACTTCGACTCAATGGGAGGGATTCATGCGTACACATGCATGTGTGTGTGCTCAAACTGTATCATGCATGTCATCCCAGAGCAAAAATAATAATCCCCTCCTAAGTCAAATTAACCTTTCTTGTTGTCAGGCAAAAAGTAGTGATGGACCAAGCGGGCCCACAGATGGAAAGCATCGATATCGCTGATAACCGCTTAAGTGGGTGCGAGAGGACAACCACCACCGCTTTGCATGTGGGCTAAACATATATATGTTGAATACCCAAAATGCACAACTTTGATGTGCCACATGCCTCAAAACCCATAAACCATTCACCCACACAGAGCGAGGTCCATCAAGCGTACTACATATGATGGTCCCCTTCCCCCCTCTTCACCGCATACTATATGCTACTGCCGTAATATATGTACAACCCAAAAGAATCCTCATTGATGGTGATATTAATTAACCTCTCCCGATGTAGGTCAAAGTGATGCATGCATGCATCGACAATGGCCTCGTGGGCCCACAGATGGAATCGTCACACGTGAGTGTCCTAGCTAGGATATGCATGTGGCCCAAAAAGGTGTTGTGTGATGATTGAATAGCCAATTTCACAATTTTGATGTTGCACGTGCCTCAGAAACCAAAAAGTCCCAACACTGAGTGAGGTGTACTTGTTCACGGACGCGTACGTATAGTATATATGCTAGTCCCCTCCCACCTCTTCAACGCGTACTATATACCACCATAACACAAACGAAAAAAGATTCTACCTTGCTGGTCAAATTAACCTCACTGCCGGTTGTTCGTCAAAGTGATGGACGACGACCTTGTGGGCCCACAGAAAGCGTCACACGCGAGCATCGAGTGTCATGTAGGACAACCATCGACTGCATGTGGCCAAAACATTTATGTATGAAAGGGTTGTGTAATGTTTTAAATAACGATTTGACGACTCTGATGTGGCACCGTCCTGCCTAACAAAATGGCCAACACACACGGTGGCTCACAACTCATAGTGTACTGCAAGCCACCCGCCACCCCGAGACGCACACACCCACACACACATAGCGAATCCACCGCAACTACGATGCATGTTAAATTAATTATCCCGTGGTGAACATGCATGTTACCAAAGGAGGGACGTTTTAATTTCAAAAAAACCACAGAGACCATTAAGACGTTTTAGTACATTGATTGATTGATTTTCTACGGGTATAATGTGCAAAAATCAAATTTGAGCTACATGCACACGTGACAGTGCACCTAAATGGATTGCAAAAACACATGTGTCTCACTGGGTGCATGTTTACTCCCCGTGCAACAAATTTCAAACATTGAGAATCTTGATTTTTAAATTCTAGTACATCCAAAACTTATTTTTAAATTCTAGTACAGCCAGTTTTGATGTAATCTTTATCTAATTACAGACGTGAGATTATTAATAATTGGGAACCAATATCCCAAACGGATTAACTATTCGAACCGTGAGCATTAGACCAACAATAGATACGTGCCATGCTTCAGTTAAGCAATAAAGCGGCGGCATTAATCATCCAAATAGAAAAACAATATACGTGCCGCCGCGCGACCCGTGTGCCATACGATCAGGCGTGAGTTGACGGAACGCATGCGAGCAGTCCGCCGCGCAGGCACACGGGGAGCGCGTGTGTGTAGGTGTGTGAATTGACGAAGGCGTGCTCGCTGCGCAGTGTCATCGGGAGGCGTGCGAGTAGCTGTGTGAAACTTTGGTAGGCATGCCAGCAGTCCGGTGCGCAGGCTCACCGGGAGGCGAGCCATCGGTTTGACCACCGCCCGCCTCTCTCCCACAACTCCCACTACTCCATATTAATGGTGCGCCCGAGTGGCCGCACCCACCATCCTCGCCACACACACACGCAATCCTCTCTCTCCGATTGCATCCTCGATGCCACTCTCAATCCTCAAAGCCGTCAGTGTATGAGGATGCCGCTGAAGCGCCCCATCGGAGGGAGTGGCGACGCTGGGGCTGCTAAAGCACCAGAACACGGCGTGGAGATGGATACAGAGGTTGCCGTCACCGCCGGCGAGTTATCGCTGCACCCTGACATCGTCAACGTCGTCGAGCTTCCATAGCCAGAGGCGGAGTTCCACACCGATTCCGACGACCACTCCGGCGACGACTCCGACGACCACTCTGGTGATGACTCCGACGACGACGGACAGCTGGTTAGTCATATATACCCATTTATGTGTCAAACAGATCATAGGGTTTGTCTGGTTACTCCTGCCTCCCCCTTTTTGGAATAGAATCCTATGGTTATGTTCTCCCAATCCATGAAATCTGAGTAAGTTTCGTTAGATCTGTGTAGTGTATTGATTGTTTGAATGGTATAGGTGATAAGTGATTAGTTGTTTCATCTGTGCAAATGATTTCTGCTAGTAATCCGACTAGGGTTAGTGTTCGTGCTAATAATTCCTACCCAGGACTTGACAATTGATTTTGAATGACCTACAAATGTTTGTGCCATTATTTTCTTCAAGATTGGTCTGCACATAGACGATTGTGCTTAAAAATCGAACCATAATCTCTGGATATGTATAAATAAATAACAATAAATTCCTAATCCTACTTCACGGCATGTAATCATTGATTTGACGCCAAATTTGTTTTACTATTTGTATAGGTGTTGTCTGACAATGTGGACATCGAGGATGAAGATGGCCAGAGGAGGTACAAGAGGCAAATCCTAAGGGAGCTTTATGCGGGAATGCATAACAGGCGTATTAGGACCTGGAACGGCGGCTATGGATGCCTATTTTGCAACCAGAAGCTTCATGACGCGTATCTAAGTGTTCTGGCGCATGCAAGAGGACGGGCCGTTGGCTCCGTCAAGCAGAAGTATTCTCACAGGGTGCCGCATGGCGCGTACGCCGAGTACCTGGAGATGCTTCAGGATCATGCCGGCATGTGAGATGAGATGTGGGATGGATCGAACTATGTACGCTTGAGTATGCTTAATGACGGTTGAACTATGTACTTATGGTTGAACTATGCTTATGTACGTGTACACTTATTATCTATGTCTGAGTATGTTAAATATTTGGTCAAAATTTGGTAAAAATTACAAAGGGGGACCAATAAACCAGGATGGAGGTAGTACGTCAATCACACACGGTTCCCAAAATTGGAACTGTGTGCAATGACTTTCATTTTGCCTGTTGCGTCAATCACACACGGTTCGCTCTAGCAAACCGTCGCCCCCAAAATTGTTTGTGGGACATAAAACCCTCACCACCCAATTCAAAAAATAAAATATAAAACGCTCACCATCCCCACGTCACAAAAACCCTCACCCCGCCCACCACCCCCTCCGGTACGTTCCCCATTCACACCTGCACAAGCTCCCCCGCGTCTATGCCATGGCACCAACTATCGCGGCGGTAAACACTTAGCTCGACGCCTGCCGCCGCCGCCAGGCTGCTGGCAAAGCCCACCGCATTTCGCCACTTCCGCTTGTCGCCGCCTATCGCCATCGACTTTCTCGAGGCTGCTCGCGGTCGACCTAGCTCCGCTCGGTTGGGGAATCTGCCGTACTGAGGGTTCTTTCTCATGGATGACAAGGTAACTAATTTAATGAGATATTATCTCATCTCTTATCCCAGTTCATCTGCCTCCCTTAATCACCCGGCGGAAATCGCTATGAAATCATTTTTATTCAAGCTGATTTGTGGATTTTCTTTCATTCATAGAATGTATAGTGCGCCGACACTTCAGGACTTTGCGACTTCCGCCAGAGATTCCGTCTCACCGTACCAGATAACTTGAGGACACGCTCGGTATGTTCAATCTCACCCTAAATCGGTTGGCATGGCCTATTTCCCTGAACATATTCTAAATATTGCTACATTTGGATAAAAGGTGCCACATGCACCATATACGTCAAAGGGGATTTTTCCCTCTTCTTTCTATATTACAAATTAATGATGTATTGTTCTTTCAATTACTCTGATATTTTCATGACATCATGTTTATCCTATCTGTTTAATTATAGATTTTTGTCCTTCGATTTCAACTGTTGTACAGTTCTTTCAATTTGGGCCCATATTTGCATGTTACCATATTTTCTTTAACAATGGTACCATTTTCTGCAGCACATCCCTTGCTATGCAACAGATTATGTAGTGCACAATTTTTCCCTTTACATAGATGAAGGCTCCACAGATGTCATACTGCACACAAACCATGGATTTACATTCGTTGCTACTGTAAGACTTGATGAACGTGGTGGCTCCTATTTTGGCACTTGCTTTTGGAAAGAAATTTCTAAGATTTATGTACTGAAAGTTGGCACTAAAATTGACTGCACATAAAAGGGCCTGATCATGAGATATATGCTAACTTCCCCGACAAAATCATCCGTCCAGACTTTGTTCGAAGTAAGTTTTCTTTTCAACTATCTGCATGTTGACTTACCCAGCAATGTAAAATGAATTGTGTAGTATTTAAGCAACCAATTGTTATACCCTTTTCTTACTATATTCCTACCTAATAACTTCTAGTTATCAATACACTTTTCTATTGCCCTGTTTTAACTAAATATTCCCTGTACTCCCATTTCTATCAGAAAGCGCCGCTGACAAGGAGACTCTGGAGGTGGAGAACGGGGCTGCCAACAAGCGGAGGCGGGGCGAGCTAGAACCGCAAGCGACTCCAGCAGGGCTAGACTGAATCAGCAGCCTCCTCGATGATATGTTGAGAGTCATCATCTCCCTCCCCCCAATCAAATATGGGGCGCGGACAACCGTCCTTTCCCGGTGGTGGCGCCCCCTATCGAACTCCAGCCCTATCGACCTCATCGACACCCACGAGCTCTGCCATGGCTATCGCAAAAGCTTGGATGCGTTCTCCAAGATCCTTGGCAGTCCCCTTGGCCCAACCAAAGGCCTTAGAATGGGCAAGTTCCGTTCCAACGGCAAGGACCGAGCCAAGCTTGATGTCTGGTTCCGATCCCCCGCCCTAGATCAGCTCAAGGAGCTCACTTTTGATGATGGGAATATGCAGTTGCTGCCAACGTCCGCACTCCGCCTCGCGCCCATGCTGCGCGTCGCCAAGTTCAGGAACTGCCATTTTCCCTCCCTTAATGACGCGCCCGCTCTTATTCTACCACGACTGAAGCACCTCGAGCTCGTTGCCGTCTGCCTCTCAAATGGTGACATGGAGCGCCTACTCCGTGGTTGTACTGCACTTGAGTACCTTCGGCTTCAGGCGATCAATGGATTGAGTACCTTCCCAATCACCTCCATGACTCTTCGGACTATTTATGTGTCTTGCTGGTGCGGCGGGAAGACATCACAAGATGTGTACCACGGTATGGTCATTGAGGACACACTTGCACATGAGAGATTACTTGCAGTTGATCAAGAAGGTCCAACAAGAATCAATGTCATTTCTGCGCCGAAATTGATAGTGGTGGGCTACCCGTCTCACAAATACTTCGAACTTGTTATTGGATCCACACTCGTTCAGGTACAACAGCCGCCTTCTACCTCTCCTTCTAAAAATTAACATTATTTATAATGTTGAAGATGTTTGTTCGTCTGTCATTCAGAAAATGATTCCGACAAGCTTGACCCCGAAACTGTGCAGAGTGAAGGTCTTGGCACTAGAATCTATCGGCCCCGAACTAGAGCAAGTTGTCAATTTCCTGAGATGCTTTCCGTGCCTAGAGAAGCTATATATCGAGGTGATGTTCCTTTCCTGTTAAATGTTAACCATAAGGGAGTTCAATTTGTGACACCTTTTTCCAAGTTTACAATGACAATGTACTACGATTTCTGAAGGTTCTTTTGGAGGATTTCAGTACATACATGCCCCACCCATATAGGTTGCTTGATCCATATGGTTACAATCAATAAGCATTTCTCCTTTGGATTCATCTGTACTAGTTTTCTTAGGGAACTTTTCATCCACTGCAACCTCTTGTGAAGAAGGCTACATTTTTCTAGAATGTAATCAAATGCCCATGTTAATCATGTCAGATCGAAGATGGCATGTTAGTGCATTTTACAAATCCTGCAAACCAAATAGGCATGTAGTAATGTTCAAAACTGCATGTAGGAGCTAACACGTTTTCTTCTTTTGTAGATAAGATTAGGCCTAGTGGTGGATAATGTGATACAATATAACAATCATGTCGAATGCCTAGATCTGCACCTCTCAGAAATTACTTTGAACTCCTACCGAGGGACCTTACCGGAGATTATATTAGCCAGGTTCTTTGTTCTCAGAGCAAGGGTACTGAAGGAAATGAGGTTTTCCCTACATTTACTTCACAAAAATGAATGGTTTGTTGATCAGCGCTGGCGCCTGCGGCAGAATGGAGTAGGCTCCAAAAATGCTGAATTCCATTTTGGAACTTCAGATGACAAAGTAATCGGAAGTCATCGTGTCAACCCCATACATGACTTCTCAGTGGCTGACCCCTTTGCAAAAATTGTGAGGTTTCGAAACCAGACTTAGAAGCGGTGATATTAGTTTGAACCTCTTTGATATCCAAGTTCAGCAGATCAATGCGAGTGTTTGTAGATGACGAGCTGAATTTCATTTCTAATATTAGTTTGAACCTTGTAATCTTTGAATTTGAGCCATATAACTCTGGAATTTGAACCTAGTAACATTTCGAGCTTTTGTGGTACAATCGTTGAAATGGCATCGTATGAGACTCGTATATTACTAGCACTATTTTGACCTTAGTATGCAATGGTCTTAGATTTTATTAACCATTCTCGAATCAGTTTACCTTGTCGATCTCACAGCACACGATCTGTATAGCTAACTCGACTGCGATCTTCGACATTATTGCACACAGTTGGTTTCTTCCACCATGTGCACTGTAGAGCACAGAATTAATTATCGCACTCGAGTGTCCATCATCACCCTCCTGTGTAACTTTGACCTCATCACCCATGGGTAAACTTATGATTGAAGTCATTCCACACACTTCGTTTTTACAAAGATTTTTGCCAATAAATGCCCATGATTTGTCCCTCTTCTAGCCGACGCGTGGCCAAACTAGTCGGGCGGGAAGCTTGCGCGGTAAACAGTGCGGTAGCGCGGGAACAGGCTCACCGACGATACATTTGGCGCCTCTTCGAGCCCACGCGTGCGGTGCGGTGTTGTCAAGTGTGCACTGGAATCCTCCGGTATGAACATCGTGACAAGACATGACGATTACAGGCCGACCGGCCCCCATTTATTACAGCGGCCATTTAACCCTTGTGTCTCTTCAACCTTTCGATCGCGCCCACCATTGCAAGAAGCACACCCACCACGAGAAATTCTTAGAGGGTATCCTGCGCGGCTCCAATGGCGCTCCGAGCGGCTGCCGACAACGAGCAGCAGTTCACCATGCGTGCCATGGTGGACACCCACAGAAGGTTCATGGACCTCTCGGTGGTGTACACCAACGACCCGGTCTGGGTGGAGCACTCCATCCACATCATGGAGCTGTTGCTTGCCGTGGAGAATTACTAGGTGGTCGGGTTCGACCTTGAGTACACCCGCGCTCGTCCCAGGTCTCGTCCCAAGGTCGCCATCGCCCAGATGTGCGTGCACCACCACGTCCTCGTCTACCACTGCTGCCTGGCCACAAGGCCTTGCGAGCATTTCGCCAGGTTTGTCAACAGCCCCCACTACATGTTCGCTATGGTGGACATCACCAACGATGTAACGGCGCTCGAGAATACAGGCATCGCCTGCCAGAATCTTGTCGACATCCAGGGCCAATACAAAATCTAGTGCAGCAAGGAGCATGAGAAGGACTCACTGGTTCACCTCGCCGAGGCCATCATCGACCCCTACTACAGAGACATGAAGGATTCATGCAACAAGGACAAGCGTGCCTGGCACTCGGCCTGGATGGAGAAACACGACAAAGCTCACGTCGTGTACGCGGCCAAGGAGGCGTACACGAGCTACGACATGTACAGGCGGATCATTGACAAGAGGAAGTGCCTCCTTCCCCAAAACGGCCAGGGATCCAGTCGGAAGCAGAGCAATGGCAAGCGTCGTCGCAAAAATAAGTAGATGATTAGATCCTCGTTTCTCCTACTTTAGTATGCATGTAATTGCTTACTTTGGTGTGTGTAAATGTTATGTGTGTAGTCACTTGTGTAATTGTATGCTTAATTTGGTTATGCAATGCTATCTTTTTATGTATATATGTTGATGCTCTGTAGACAGAGCGTAGATGTTGTGCGGACAAAGAAAATCACATCGCACACGGACTAAACAATGGAACCCGTCGGTGATGTTTTCATCAATCACTCACAATTGTATACCAGCAATGCTCACAACACACACGGCTTGTTAGCAGTAACCGTATGTGTTGTTATCGGTCTTCACACATGTTTCCGATTACACACCTGTTTTCCTTGTATCACGCACATCTTGTTCATTTGAACCGTCTCTGTTCTCTTGTCTCAACGCAAACAGTTCATCCGAGTGAACCGCATGCCGTATATCACACACAGCTTTGATCTGGCTGACCGTTTCTTTTGTGTTTTCTAATCTCAAACAGTTCATCCGAGTGAACCGTATGCTGTACATCGCACAGGCCTTCATCTGGCTGCCCTTTTCTTTTGTTCCTCCTTATCGCAAACAGTTAATTGAGCTGAACCGTATGCCCTGCATCGCACACGCAACTAAAATCTGAACCGTGTTTGATGCATCCTCCATCGCAAACGTTTTGCACCTTTTTGACGGTTTTTTACACCGTCGTTTGTGATTATGTCATCGCACACAGTTTCGCCGAAGGGTCTTTGATCGTAGTGTCGCGTTAGCAGCATCCTCTAGTAGTGGGGGAACCGCACACGGCTAAGAGAAGACTTGTTGTGCCTTTGGCGTGCCCTCCTCCCCCGTATATAAAGGAGGAGGGGAGGAGGCTGCCGGCCTAGGGGGCGCACCAAAGAGAGGAGTCCAACTAGGACTCCCAATCCTAGTTGGACTCCCTTTACTTTTTCCGGAGAGGGGAAAAGAGGGAAGGGAGAGGAAGAGGAGAAGGAAAGGGGGGCACGCCCCCCTTGTCGGTGTCAAAACCGGCGGATCTCGGGTAGGGGGTCCCGAACTGTGCGTCTAAGGCAGATGGTAACAGGAGGCGGGGGACACAATGTTTACCCAGGTTCGGGACCTCTCGATGGAGGTAATACCCTACTTCCTGCTTGATTGATCTTGATGATATGAGTATTACAAGAGTTGATCTACCACGAGACCGTAGAGGCTAAACACTAGAAGCTAGCCTATGATTATGATCGTTGTTGTCCTACGGACTAAACCCTCCGGTTTATATAGACACCGGAGGGGGCTAGGGTTACACAGAGTCGGTTACAAGGGAGGAGATCTACATATCCGATTTGCCAAGCTTGGCTTCCACGCAAAGGAGAGTCCCATCCGGACACGGGACGAAGTCTTCAATCTTATATCTTCATAGTCCAACAGTCCGGCCAAAGTATATAGTCCGGCTGTCCGAGGACCCCCTAATCCAGGACTCCCTCAGTAGCCCCTGAACCAGGCTTCAATGACGATGAGTCCGGCGCGCATATTGTCTTCGACATTGCAAGGCGGGTTCCTCCTCCGAATACTCCATAGAAGATTTTGAACACGAGGATCGTGTCCGGCTCTGCAAAACAAATTCCACATACCACCATAGAGAGTATAATATTCCACAAATCTAATCTGCTGACAACTTTTATAGCGTGACATCACGCCACGGCCCGGTCATTATTCGAACCGTTTTTCTCAACCAGCTACTGCACATATTGCGAGGCGGCTTTCTTGGCACGTCTTGTCGAAGCAGAGATCATGTCCCCTTATCACGGGATCCTCATCAATATGGGTGTGGGTAACCCAACCGTGCCTGCTGGTATGACTCCTCGATTTTAGGCAAGTTCCAAACAGCCACGCGGAGGACGCTTCATATTCACCCTCTTTATAAAGGGGCCAAGGCCTGTCCTTTTCTTCTCGCACTCGATCCTTCTCTTCCCCCACCTCGGATTCCAACACCCAAGGCTCGGGCTAAGCGCTCTGGATCTTCAATCATGTCCAGATCCAACCTTCAAGGCCGGTGTATGGCCTCCTCTGTCACAGAGGAGGACATCAAGAAGCTACGAGAATCCAGGTATCTGACCGCCGAAATCTCGCACAGGCTGCCTGCTTGAGGGCAGGTCATCCCCACTCCCGAACCCAACGAGAGTGTCGTATTTGTTTCCCACTTCTTCCGAGGGCTAGGCTTTAGTCTTGATCCCTTTGTTAGAGGGCTTATGTTCTATTACGGGCTTGATTTCCATGATCTGGCTCCGGATTCCATCCTTCACATCTCGTCGTTCATCGTCATGTGTGAGGCCTTCCTCCGCATCGCCCCCACTTCGACTTATGGCTTAAAACCTTCAATGTGAAACCGAAGATGATTGATGGGCGACATGCATAATGCGGAGGTGCCATAATAAGAAAAGGCGCCGATGCTCCATGGCCAAAGGGTTCCTTCCCGGAGATGTCCAACTTATGGCAACGAGAGTGGTTTTACATCACAGCCCCCCGAAGTACTAAGTGGGTAGCTGCCCCCGCCTTCCGTTCGGGCCCCCTGCCACAACTGGCGTCATGGATCAACAAGGGGCTGGACTGGGGGCCAGTTAATGACGTGCCGACATTGCAGAGTCGCATCCGAGATCTCCTCAAGAGAGATGTCAGCCTCGTCAAGGTAATGCAAGTCATGCTAGTTCGTCGGGTCCTGCCATGCCAACGTCGACCTCTCCGAATGTGGGAGTTCAACCCGGAAGGACCGCGAACTATTCAGCAATTCTTCGGCGAGACGCTCGAAGAGATGTATAGATTGTTCTTCGGATCACAAATAAAGTGTCCGAACACCACCGAGGATGCGGGTCTGAACTGCAACCGTCCAGATACCCACGTAAGTAATTCTGCGGCCGAGTATGTTGTCTTTTTATTTGTCACAACATCATTCTGAAAAAAATCGCTCTTTGACCAGGACTGGATAAAAAAGGCGAAGATGATCAGGTGTTCGGCCCCCCTTCCCGAAGGCTCGCCGGATCCTGTACTAGCCAAGATGCTTGAGCGCGCACCTTATCAAGTGCCATCAGAGGAAGATAAAGTTAGGAATAAAGAAGCCGAAGGCAGGCCTCATGCATTACTCATCTAAACCGGGGGAATTAGTGTCTCCGCGAAGGAGGATAATCGGGAAGAAGAATCTAAAATTCCCTCTCCCCAAGGTAGGAAAAGGACCGCCTCTGAAGACTTGGAAACGAGGGTTTCCAAATGAGGGAAGAAACCTTCGCCTGGGGGCCCTGCCCCGGGGGGGCATCCTTGCCGCACAGTGCCTGCAAGGGGGCCAGCCCTCCACCGAGCTGTAAGTGAACAAGAGTACTTTGGTAAATATACCCTGCTTTATCTCTGAGGACAATAACCGAGACATATATCTTGCAGTCCGGCTCGTAGCCCTTCTCAACAGAGTCCGTCTTCGGGGGATCTTCTTCCGGAGATGATGGAGAGCGAAATGCCTCCCCTTGTTTCCTCGCCTCAAGAGGCGGACGACCCTGAGGTGTCGTCATGGGGGATTTCTCCTTATCCGCGAAGGCCAGAAGGTGACCCTTTGGCCATCCGAAGTCCGGAGTATTCGGCTCCCAAGGAGAGCGACAGAAAGAGTCCAGGACTGTCCGGTGCACAATCGGACGTGCTGATTGGTCTTCTGGAGCAAGCGGCTATCTCAGAGGCGTATCGTACTTTAATGGGTACGGTGGTTGAGAGGATTTCATCCGCCAAAAGTGGGTTGCATGAAGCTTTTATGAGCCTGCTAGGAGGCTTCGAGGTACGCAAAGTAATATATTTTTTATGGTGTCGCACACGCTAGGTGTGCCCTATGCCGATAGTAGCCCCTGAGACTCTGGTTGCTGTCCAAAGGCGGCAAACAGAGAATCATAGTCCCAGGTGATGATCATGATGCTTTCATGTGTAGGCGGCTGATGGTCCGGTGGCTGGCCGGACTGGTGAGTTTGCCGAACTGAGGCGGCAACTTGATGCGGCAGATGCCGACATCGTGCTTGTAAACAAGCGGCTTGACGAGGCACAGGGTATGTATTCTCCGGTGGTTAACAGATATTAAGAGGAGCATGATGCTTGTATTTATAATATGCTGTGACTGCAGATGGAGCTGCCACCGTGGAGACCCTTTGGGCGGAGCTTGCCCGAGCCAAAGAACAAGCCAGGAGAAGTGATGCGGCCGCCCTAAAGGCGGTCGAAGAGTTAAGAGCCGAACAGGCTGCTCATCGCCGGAGCGAAGATAAAATGGCCAAGATGGCCGTAGAGCTGAAGGATGCCGCCGACCGGTATGAGCTTCTTGAAAAGGAAAGCCAAGCGAAAGCGGCGGACCTAAAGAAAGCCATGGTAGCAGCCAAGGAAACCCGCTCTAGAATCAGAGCGGCGAGGGAGGACCTTCGTCAAGCCGGAGATATCACGGCTGGGAAGCCCTTTCTGTTGCGGACGAAGTTCGGACATCCGAAGTATGCCCCTCTGGACCAATTATGGAGTGTTGCAGACGCGTACTTGGACTTGGCAACAAGTGGTGCTGATGCGACTGAGTTTTTCAAACATCAAAAAGATCACGAAGTGGAAAAGTTGTTCTGGTCGCAGTTCAGTGCTCCAATGCGTCCGCTGCTGTTAAATAAGAAAATGGCCGAGTGGGCTGAGCTCCATAGGTTGTCCGGGCTTGCGATGAGGTCTGTTGTGGATCATCTTTGGCCGGAAGGACCAAGGCCAAATAGTTATTTTGGTTTAGTGCAACGATTCCTTGGTGCTGTGCCGCATATTAACGCTGTAAAGAGGTCGGCGTGCATAGAGGGTGTGCGGATGGCTCTTGCCCGTGTTAAGACATACTGGGCAGGGATGGAGGCCACCGCTATTCCAACTCAGGATCCGGCCGTAGGCCAGATCTCGGCCGAGCAGTATTTTGAAGAAGTCCTAGAAGGCGCTCGTTTAATAGAGGCTCAGTGCTCGAAGAGTATCATGTTCAAGTGACATGTATCCCGATTGTAAAAACAATACTATTTAGATTATAAAGGCTATGCTTATACTTTTGCCTGAAAGTATTATGATGCCTCCTGTGCGGCCGTTTATGTATGTATATAACCTGAAAGTTTGCAGTCGTCGGCTTCAGCCCCCACGCATATAATGCGGGGGTGTTCGAAAAAGCGCGTATTCACACTTGATCCAACGTCTTGGTCCATTAAGGAGGTGATGGCGCGGCGAACAAGGCAATCAGACTATATTGCTTTAACACTTTCACTTAGCCATAGGAGTTTGATGGTGGGGCTACTATATAGCCCCTGGTACTTCCGCGCTCATCCGAATACGGGGCACGTACATACATGACCGGGAAACCGGTCCTTCATTAATGCGGAGGAATCGCGAAGATTCTGATGAGTCATCGAGTGGTTGACCAGTCTCGCGCTTTATCATGACACTCAGTTTTCGGCTTTCTCTGCTGAGGTGCTCATCCAGATGAACCAGGGCACAACCGCAGCAGTTCTCTCGGTGCCACCTTAGCCGATAGAGCGGAACGTAAGGTAGCAAAACACGGGAGCCGGGCAAACCCAACTATTGACCAAAGACATGATTCGGAGCTGATGCATATAAGGCCAAACTCGCGACGCTGAACACTCCCTAAGGTATTCGGACTTTACAACATATACCGGGCTGAGTAACGCCCTTGATAATGAACCCTGAATTTCCAGGTACGTGCATTAGTCTGACGTGGCGAAATGCCAATAACGCCAGCATCCCTCTCGGTTGTGTTGAGTATCCGGAGGGTGTACAGCAACAAGAGACAGTAAGAAAGGTTTACACAGGGTCTTAATCTAAAAAGAAACCTTTGAGCGGGGCCCTGCTGCACGTCTGCGCCTGTGTCTCCGGTGTGCCGTATCCTGGAAGGGTGTAGCACGATGATCATCTGTAAAAGAAAAAACCCAGGTGAAAGTCTTCGTGCGAAAAATTGATTATTCTTAATGAACCATTAAAATTCAATCTGAATAATGTCAAGCCGAACTGTAGTCCTTTTTATATGCGGGAAGCCCCTAGCACCACCTATGGGGGTATATCCATCGACCCAATCTCAGGTTTATCTGAGCTGTTACAGCTAGTGGTGTGCCGGACTCGTCTAGCCATGTCCGCGGTCTTGACAACCGATCATTTATTCTGGTTGGAGAGGTCGTTCAGTGTTCGGCTGCTAGAGCCGCCACGCATTCCTCCGTACGTAAGGAGCGCTTTGTGTTTCCGCTAACTATGATGATGCCACGTGGACCGGGCATCTTAAGCTTAAGATAAGCGTAATGTGGTACTGCATTAAAACGAGTGAAGGCCGTTCTTCTGAGTAGTGCTTGATAGCCGCTTCAGAGTGGAGCGATGTCGAAGGTTAACTTTTCACTTCGGAAGTTGTCGGGAGAACCGAATACAATCTCTAGTACTAGAGAGCCCGTGCAGCGGACCTCTGGGCCTAGTATTACTCCTTTAAAGGTAGTATTGCTTTGGCTAATTCTTGTCGGGTCTATCCCCATTTTGCGGACTGTGTCCTGATATATCATATTAAGACTACTGCCGCCGTCCATAAGGACTCGGGTGAGATGGTATCCGTTAATTATTGGGTCTAGCACCAAGGCAGCCGATCCTCCGTGCCGGATACTAGTCGGGTGATCCCTCCGATCAAAAGTGATCCGGCAGGCCGACCAAGGGTTGAACTTGGGGGTGACGGGCTCTGCGGTGCATACGTCTCAGAGTGCGCTCCTCCTCTTCATTACGTGAATCATGTTCACTGTTTTGAACTCTGGTGGGAATTTTTTCTGTCCCCTAGTGTTTTGCTGGCGAGGCTCATCCTCGTCTTCACTTGGCGTCTCCCTCCCCATGTGTTCAGCGTTCAGCTTGCCGGCCTACTTCAAGACCCAGCATTCTCTGTTGGTGTGATTTGCAGGTTTGTCGGGGGTGCCATGAATCTGACATAATCTGTCTAGAATCTTATTTAGGCTGGACGGTCCATCTCTGCTGCCTTTAAATGGCTTTTTCGGTTGACTGGGTTGAGAGCCCCTGAATCCGGCGTTTACCGCCGTGTTGTCTGGGCTGTCTTCATTGCTTCGACACCTGCTTTTATTGCGTCGCGGTTTCCCATTACCATCCCTGATTTCGGATGTGCTTGGGTTGCTGGTGCCGCTACGGGCCAGCCAACTATCTTCGCCCGCGCAAAAGCGGTTCATAAGGCTTGTTAGGGCTGCCATTGTCCTCGGTTTTTCCTGGCCGAGGTGTCTGGCGAGACATTCGTCCCGGACACTGTGTTTGAAAGCCTCTAAGGCTTCGGTGTCCGGGCAGTCGACAATTTGATTCTTCTTTGTGAGGAATCTGTTCCAAAGCTTTCGGGCTGATTCTCCGGGCTGTTGAATTATATGACTTAAATCGTCTGCATCCGGAGGTCGGACATAGGTCCCTTGGAAATTAGCCCTAAAAGCATCCTCAAGCTCTTCCCAGCTTCCAATTGAGTTTTCGGGAAGGCTCTTCAGCCAGTGCCGAGCTGGTCCTTTCAGCTTGAGGGGCAAGTATTTGATGGCGTGGAGATCATCTCCGCGAGCCCTGTGGATATGAAGGATAAAGTCCTCGATCCAGACCCCAGGGTATGTCGTTCCGTCATATGCCTCCATGCTCACGGGTTTGAATCCCTCTGGAAATTCGTGATCCAGCACTTCATCGGTGAAGCATAGGGGGTGCGCGGCACCCCTGTATTTGGATGTGTCATGGCGTTCTGACGGTTGTAGTGTTTGGTTTTGATTCTGTGCCGGAGCGCGCTTCCTAGATCAGTAGATGGACCTGGTTATACCTGCTTTTTGGCGCGAGTCCTCACGTAAATCGTGTGCTGACTTATGTGCGGCATCGTTAGCCACCCTATCGCGGCCACGGGGTGGTCGATCCGGCTGATCGGCCGTTTTATTTTCCGGCTGTGTAGGCTCTAAGGCCTCATCATCGAATTCAGGCAGCAGCTTGCGCTTTGGATAGCTATTCGTGTGGCGACTGCCACCGTACTTTTCTGCAGTGTCGAGCACTTTGTTCCATCTACTGTTGAGTGTATTTTGCGCGGCCTTCAGCCTTTGCTTCTGCTTCTCCAGACTCCTCGCGGTGGCAATAAGCCTTCTATGGAGGTTCTCCTGCTCCAAGTGCCTTGCCGGGATGGTGTGTGCATCGTCGTCCGGACTGTTCTCCTCTCCGGAGGCATGTGGATGAGCTTTATCCTTGGCGTCGCCGTGATCGGACAGCGGCTCCGTACTATGTTCGCCGTCCGCTGGCTCATCCTGCTCTGTCGCTGGGTCCATGTGGTCGTCGTTTCCTTTGGAGTCGAACCGGGTTTTATTCTTTCTTGCGCTGTTATCGCTGTTTTTGCCGAGGCGGGATTTGGAGCGGCGCCTACGTCGTCGCTTTGGTATCTTCTCGAGGGGATTATCCTTCGGTGCATCCTTCCGTTCCTCGTCATTGTTTTCTTTGGGTGTATCCACCATGTATATATCATGTGATGAAGTGGCAGTCCAGCGCCCTGTGGGCGGTGGTTCCTGTTTGTCTCCTGCATCGTCGTCCATACCGCCGACGTCTTCGGAGCTTAAATCGAGCATGTCGGTTAAGTCGTCGACAGTGGCTATTAAGTGGGTGGTGGGTGGGGAACGAATTTCTTCGTCGTCCACTTCCCACTCAAGCCGGACATAGTTCGGCCAAGGGTCTCCTGACAAGGAGAGAGACTTTAATGAATTTAGCACGTCACCCAGGGGCGAGTGCTGAAAGATATCCGCGGAGGAAAACTCCATGATCGGTGCCCAATCAGATTCGATAGGCACGGACGCAGGCGGTTCGGAGCCCGTGGCCGGGGACGAATCCAAGTGTCCGGCAACACAGGTCTCGTAAGAGGTGAAGTCAGTATTCGGCTCTATCGCCGCTGAGTGTGCGGCCTCCGTGGCGGGGTCCATCCACGCATCCTCGGACGGCGCGATCTGCTCCGGCTTGAGGGCCGGAATAGCTACAGGTGTGATCTCCCGAACATCGTCCGACGACAGAGCTAAGTCATGCTCATCGTGACTGTGCGGCGCACCTGATATGGGTTCGAATTCGTCGAAGATCAAGTCTCCACGGACGTCGGCAATATAGTTCAAGCTTCCAAACCTGCCTGATGGCCAGGGGCGTAGCTCTCGATCTGCTCCAGATGGCCAAGCGAGTTGGCCCGCAGTACGAAGCCGCCGAATACGAAGATCTGTCCGGGGAGGAAAACCTCACCCTGGATCGCATCGTTGCCGATGATCAAAGGGGCCATCAAGCCTTTACGGTGACGGCACAGTGGAACTCTCAATGAAAGCACCAATGTCGGTGTCAAAACCGGCGGATCTCGGGTAGGGGGTCCCGAACTGTGCGTCTAAGGCGGATGGTAACAGGAGGCGGGGGACACAATGTTTACCCAGGTTCGGGCCCTCTCGATGGAGGTAATACCCTACTTCCTGCTTGATTGATCTTGATGATATGAGTATTACAAGAGTTGATCTACCACGAGATCGTAGAGGCTAAACCCTAGAAGCCAGCCTATGATTATGATTGTTGTTGTCCTACGGACTAAACCCTCCGGTTTATATAGACACCGGAGGGGGCTAGGGTTACACAGATTCGGTTACAAGGGAGGAGATCTACATATCCGATTTGCCAAGCTTGCCTTCCACGCAAAGGAGAGTCCCATCCAGACACGGGACGAAGTCTTCCATCTTGTATCTTCATAGTCCAACAGTCCGGCCAAAGTATATAGTCCGGCTGTCCGAGGACCCCCTAATCCAGGACTCCCTCACCCCTCCCTAGTCCAATTCGGACTCCCTATAGGGAGGGGACGCGGCCACCCCTTGTGGGCTACCTCCCCTCTCCCCTATGGCCCGTGTAGGCCCAATATTCCCCCGGGGGGTTTCGGTAACCCCTCGGTACTCCAAAAAAAATGCCCGAATCACTCGGAACCATTCCGATGTCCGAATGCAACCTTCCAATATATGAATCCTTACCTCTCGACCATTTTGAGACTCCTCGTCATGTCCGTGATCTCATCCGGGACTCCGAACAAACTTTGGTCATCAAATCACATAACTCATAATACAAATCGTCATCGAACGTTAAGCGTGCGGACCCTACGGGTTTGAGAACTGTGTAGACATGACCGAGACACATCTCTGGTCAATAACCAATAGCGGAACCTGGATGCTCGTATTGGCTCCTACATATTCTACGAAGAACTTTATTGGTCAAACCGCATAACAACATACGTTATTCCCTTTGTCATCGGTACGTTACTTGCCCGAGATTCGATCGTCGGTATCTTCATACCTAGTTCAATCTCGTTACCGGCAAGTCTCT
This sequence comes from Triticum aestivum, assembly GCF_018294505.1. Lineage (NCBI taxonomy): Eukaryota > Viridiplantae > Streptophyta > Magnoliopsida > Poales > Poaceae > Triticum > Triticum aestivum. The sequence goes on along the minus strand of NC_057811.1, from coordinate 351,529,207 downwards.
TTACTCGTTCCGTAATGCATCATCCCGTAACTAACTCATTAGTCACATTGCTTGCAAGGCTTATAGTGATGTGCATTACCGAGAGGGGCCAGACATACCTCTGCGATACACGGAGTGACAAATCCTAATATCGATGTATGCCAACTCAACAAACACCTGTAGAGCATCTTTATAATCACCCAGTTACGTTGTGACGTTTGATAGCACACAAAGTGTTCCTCCGGTATTCGGGAGTTGCATAATCTCATAGTCAGAGGAATATGTGTAAGTCATGAAGAAACCAATAGCATTAAAACTAAACGATCATTATGCTAAGCTAACGGATGGGTCTTGTCCATCACATCATTCTCTAATGATGTGATCCGATCAAATGACAACACGTGTCTATGGTCCAGAAACTTAACCATCTTTGATTAACGAGCTAGTCTGGTAGAGGCACACTAGGGACATTCTGTTTGTTTATGTATTCACACATGTACTAAGTTTCTGGTTAATACAATTCTAGCATGAATAATAAACATTTATCATGATATAAGGAAATATAAATAACAACTTTATTTTTGCCTCTAGGGCATATTTCCTTCAATTACATCTTGTAGGTTATTACTATATGGTTTATTTGGTGGAAGATTATATGTTCAGATCCAATATGCTATTTAATACCCCTCTAATCTTGAGCATGATTATCATTTGTGAGTAGTTACTTTTTTCTTGAGGTCGCAGGAGAAATCATGTTGCGAGTAATCATGTGAACTTGATATGTGTTCAATATTTTGATAGTATGTATGTTGTGATTTCCTTAGTGGTGTCATGTGAACGTCGACTACATGACACTTCACCATATTTGGGCCTAAGGGAATGCATTGTGGAGTAGCAATTAGATGATGGGTTGCGAGAGTGACAGAAGGTTAAACCCCAGTTTATGTGCTATTCCGTAAGGGATCGATTGGATCCAAAAGTTTAATGCTATGGTTAGAATTTATTCTTAATACTTTTCTCATAGTTGTGGATGCTTGCGGGAGGGTTAGTCATAAGTAGGAGGTTTGTTCAAGTAAGAATAGCACCTAAGCACCGGTCCACCCACATTAAAATTATCAAAGTACCGAACACGAATTAAACTAACATGATGAAAGTGACTAGATGAAAACCCCGTGTACCCTCAAGAACGCTTTGCTTATCATAAGAGACCGTTTTGGCCTGTCCTTTGGCTCAAAAGGATTGGGCTACCTTGCTGCACTTTTGCTACTACTATCGTTACTTGCTCATTACAAATTACCTTGCTATCAAACTACTTTACTACTTACAATTTCAGCACTTGCAGGCATTACCTTGCTGAAAACAACTTGTCATTTCCTTATGCTCCTCGTTGGGTTCGACACCCTTACTTATCGAAAAGAGCTACAATTGATCCCCTATACTTGTGGGTCATCAACATGAAACAAAGAATCACTCCAAAGTTCCTATCGTGGAGAACGTAGGACGAAAATGTGCATCAACCCCTATGCATATATTACCCCAATGTCACCTCGGGAATCCGTGAGTTGAGTGCCAAAACATACATCAAGTGAGTCAATATAATACGCCGTTGTCACCACGGGTATCCATATGCAAGACATACACCAACTGTTCTCAAATCCAATATTCAATCCAACATAACAAAACCTCAAAGAGCAAGACTCAATTCATCACAAGAAGGTAGAGAGGGAAGAACACGATAAGATCCAAATAGATTAACAAAGCTCATGGTACATCAAGATCGTGCCACATCAGGAATACGAGAGATATAGAGAGATCAAACACATAGCTACTGGTATATACCCTCAGCCCTGAGGGTGTACTACTCCCTCCTCATCATGATGGCCGCCGGGATGATGAAGATGGCCTCCGGTGATGATTTTCCCCTCCGGCAGGGTGTCGGAACAGGGTCACGATTGGTTTTTCGTGGCTACAGAGGCTTGCGGCAGAGGAACTTCTCATCTAGGGTTCTTTTCTTGGTTTTTGGTATTTATAGGAATTTGTGGCCTCCGTCTCACGTCAAGGGGGTGCCCAAGGGGCCCACAAGCTCGGAGGGCGTGCCCCCAGGTTTGTGGCTCCCTCTTCCACTTCCTGGCCCAACTCCGGTGCTTCGGAGATCTCTTTTGGTCCATAAAAAATCATCATAATTTTTCAGCCCGTTTTGAGAACTTTTATTTCTGCACAAAAAACGACACCACGGTAATTCTGATCAAATCATACCTAACCAATATAAAATTGTTGTAAACATGGCATGAATACTTCATAAATTATAGATACGTTGGATACGTATCAGTGCCAACTGGCGACAACACGTTGGCACTCCCCGTCCAACGGTCACGTCGACCCTCGGGTTGCGACCCTGCATACAAATGCCCCCCTTGCCCACCATTAGTTGGCTTGTTGCTCCGTGTAAAATTTAGACAAGTATTGTCTGAGTAACCCATTCTCCCTATGATTTTAGTGAATCATAATTGAGGGAAAAGTCTGTCCCTAATAGCCAAAGTGGTTGATCATCACTGTGGAGTATACAATAGATTGTGGACGTTTCACACAGATAGGTGTCAATTCTAAGCATCCAATAGTTATTGTGGACAACTAAAGAACAAGCATGTGAAGGTCCTGGGTATATTGAGATTGAGACGGATCTAAGTGATCTTAGCTCAAGAATAATAGGGTTAAGACATTGATTTTATGAGAAAATCTCATCCGCTCCAACCAGATGTAGAGTTGTCAAGGAAACTCGAATTGGTGCAATAAATTAATGTTGTTACCATGCCGATGGTTCGATATTCTCCATATCTATTTACTTTAAGTAGTTTATCCTCTGAAGAATTTGATCCTCCCTCTCCCTGAAGACTTTCACTTGCATACATGTTCCATTGCATTCACTTATGCACTGCTTTATAATCAGTGTTGTTGTTATGTTATATAGTTTGCATGGTATCTATTGTTCTGATTACTTTGTCCTAGTTGTGATTGCATGCATGGCCGGTCCTGAGATTTTAGGGGCCCGGGGCGCAAGTATAACCTGAGGCCCCTTAATACAAGCGCCAAATAATATTTGTATTAAATAGAGGCATATCTTCTGGAAACGTGCCATCGCGACAGTCGATAGGCACGGTGGGAAAGTGTGGTATCCTATTAATGACTCGACCTCTTGCTGCTTGACATTGCCATGTAACCGGTGATGTTAAGCCTGGCCATAGAGGTGAATCGAGCAACTTTTTTATTTTGAGAAAAGAATGATGTAGATCATGATTATCTTACCAATCATGATTGTGTGGTAAGTGCAATTTGTATTTCTATACTACGGAAAGGATCCTATGATCTCGCACTTTATTTGAAACTACACAATATGACTAACATGAATCGGTAAGTGTCTACCCATTTCACTCCTCCAGTTGCAATCATTCTTAAAGAAACCTAGAACACACAAGATACAATTACCTCATGTGACATCCTTCCTTTGATTTCGTTGTTTCTCGGCAAGTTCCTCCTGAAAACTTTATTTATATCAGCATCATGTCCACAAATCATGAGAGAAAAAAGCATGTCAAGCTTTTCCACCTTCATGAAATAGCAATTCTAGTTACATGAACAACAGATAACAGATTTGATGAAGATGAAGATGCAAGTAGGTTGAATCATTTATTAGAAGGAATGAGAAAAGAAGGATGAACTCCAGGCATACGGTATTGACGTCATCCCCGAAGAGTTGTACGGACTAGCCAACAAACTCATCCAATTAATCAAAGTACATGATGGTGCTGGCCGGATGCTAGGGCTTCAATGTTTCATGGTGTGGTCTTGCAGGAACTCAGTGAGAGATTTCTTTTGCGAAGAAGCGTGGGAACTGAACAGGGCTGCATATTTTGTTCACTAGAGCCGAGCGATCTTCGTTGTGGGCTTCACCTATGTTGCGTCATGCGCCTATAGTGACTCACATATAAGACCTCGTGGATGGACCACTCTCAAACTCCATCACAACTATACAATTGGTACCCATGCGAGGGCCCCTTGGTTTCTAGGGCTCGGGGTGACCCCGGCTCTTGCCACACTCAGGGTTGGACCTGAATGCATGCATATTTTAGTTATTCTTGTATTATATTTACTTTATATGAAGAACAAGATGTGTACACTTGTCTCTTGGTGGAATCTACCATGACTATGAGAAAGGAAGTCAAAATTTATAAGAATGTTCTACCGATCAAAGGAGCAATGGGAGATCTTTACGAAATTCCTAGAGAAAGTTATTTGTTCGAAGAACAACAAACTAAATAAGTGAATGTGAAGTGTCCTTGTTTACATCCTAGAATACCAAGTAGTTTTGGTAATTGAACTTCACGCACAATGATTGGCACCAGAATGGATTTCTCATAGTTAACTTTTAACCCTATGAATTCAGTATAGTGCAAAATGATGGTTTTAACTTGTGCAAGTTGTGCTGGATCTATAGGGAGTACCAGTATGGTATCATCTGCATACCGAATAACTGGGAAATCAGGGCAACCTTGACTGGCATTGGGTGTTTGAATTAATCTCTGATGCATTGCTTCATTAAGAATGGATTGCAAAAGATCAATTGCTAGCACAAATAGCAGGGGAGAAAGAGGGTCTCCTTGCATGACACCTTTCTTGCAGTGGAAGACTTTGCCAGGGACACCATTGAGTAGCATTGAAGAAGTACCAAAGGAAAATATCATGTTCATCCATTTAATCCATCTTTCACAAAAAACCCTGGCTTGTAAGATTGCTATAATTGCCTTATGCTCAATTAGGTCAAAATATTTTTCAAAACCAAGCTTAAGAACCACTATTGGTTTCTTGGATTGGTGCTACAGGTGCAAGTATTCAAAGGCTCATCCAAGGCAATCATGAATAGTTCTTTGCTTGATAAATCCATATTGGTTAGCATGGACTATTTGCAGAAAAATTGTTTGAAGTCTGTTTGCCAGTAGCTTGGTGATGATCTTGCTGGTATAGTTCAGAAGTCAAATTGGTCTGAAATCACTAGCACAAAGTGGATTATATTTTTTGGGGATGAGAGTTATGAAGTAGGCATTGATGCTTTACAGATAAATATTGCCTTCATAAAAATACTCAATCAACTTGTAGAAATCTTCTGCAATGATGGCCCAAAAAGCTTTAAAGAAGTCCCTATTAAATCCATTTGGGCCAGGTGCTTTATCTGAGGGAAGTTGCTTAACAACTTCACCAATCTCTTTCTTTGTGACGGCTCTTTTTAACTCATCCAATCCCTCAATTCTTTTTATGAGTTTGGTCAGGTTCAAAGGGTCAAAAGTGGGAATAGTCTGTCTTAATCCTTCCTTAAAAGCACTCCAAAGAATTGTTGCTTGGGTGTGTGTTCAGTATGCTCATTGCCATGTTCATCTTGGAGCATTTGCATGTAATTGTGCATGTATTTAATGGTAGCTTTAGCCTAAAAGAATTTTTAGTTCTCATCTCCAAATTTTACCCATGTTATTGTTGCTCTCCGTCTCTAGTATATTCTTTGGAGTGAGAGGATTTTTAGGAAATGATCTTTGAGCATATCTCTACCATTTCTTTATATGGTAGTAAGCACACTATATTCTTCAAACATATCCCACATCAAAATTACTGCATTAGTGGCTTGAATAATTCCAGCAAGATTGGAAAAGCTCTTGCCTCCATATCTTCAGTCCTTTTCTGAGTCTTTTGAATTACTTGTGGGGACTTCAAGGCCAAAAATTGAAGATTTTAACCCAATTAAGTAGAGAATTGAAAGAACCCTATCTCGTTGTTCCAGACTGCTCTCCTATGATGGAAGAAATTTGCTAATCGAGTCAGTATTTTCAACTCTACCAATCTACTTCATGTGCACCTTGGCACTCACTACTGCAGGATGCTGCTAACGCGACACTAAGATCAGAGACCCTTCAGCGAAACTGTGTGCGATGCAATAATTGCAAACGGTGGTGTAAAAAAACGGTCAAAAAAGGTGCGAAACGTTTGCGATGGAGGATGCATCAACCACGGTTCAGATTTGAGTTGCGTGTGCGATACAGGGCATACAGTTCAGTTCATTTAACCGTTTGCGATGAGGAGGAACAAAAGAAACGGGCAGCCAGATGAAGGTGTGTGCTATGTACAGCATACGGTTTACTCGGATGAACTGTTTGTGATTAGGCAACACAAAAGAAACGGTCAGTCAAATCAAGGCGTGTGCGATATACGACATGCGGTTCACTCGGATGAACTGTTTGTGCTGAGACAAGAGAACAGAAATGGTTCAATATAATAAATACCATAAATATTGCAAGGTTCAAATTCAAAGACTACAATGCCCAAAGTCACACATTGCAAACCTCGTCATTTCTACAAAGGGATCAGCCGCTGACAAGTCATGTCTGGGTTTGACACAATGACTTCCAATTACTCTGTCATATGCTCTTCCAATACGAAGTTTAGCTTTTTTGGAGCCTCTTCCATTCTGCAGTACATGCTGGCTCTAATCAACATACCATTCATCTTTCCTAATTAAATGTGTGTTCAACCTCAGTACCCTCAACACCCTTGCTCTGGCAAGAAAGAACCTGGCAAGTGTAATCTCTGGTAAGGTCCCTCGGTAGGAGTTCAAGTAATATATGAGAGATGCATATCCAAGCATTTGATGTGATTGTCGTTATATACATTATCCACCTCCGGGCCTATTATTATCTGCAAAAGAAGAGAACATGTTAGTGCCTACATGCAGTTTTGAACACTACTGCACTCCTATTTGGTTTGCAGGATTTGTAAAATGCACCAACGTGCCATCTTCGATCTGAGATGATTAACATGGGCATTTGATTACAATCTAGAAACATGTAGCCTTCTTCACAAGAGGTTGGATTGGATGAAAAATCCCTAAGAAAACTAGTACATATGAATCCAAAGGAGAAATGCTTATGGATTGTAACCATATGAATCAAGCAACCAATATGGGGTGGGGGTGTATGTCCAGAAATCCTCCAAATTTCCTTCAGAAATCATAGTACATTGTCATTGTAAACTTGGGGAAAGGTGCAAAAAAAATTAACTCCCTTATGGTTAACATTTAACAGGAAAGGAACATCACCTCGATATACAGCTTCTACAGGCACAGAAAGCATCTCAGGCAACTAACAACTTGGTCCAGGTTGGGACCGACAGATTCTAATGCCAAGACCTTCACTGTGCCCAGAATCTAGATGAAGCTTTGCTGGATGACAGACGAACATACATCTTCAAAACTAGAAATAATGTTGATATCAAGAAGGAGAGGTATAAGGCGACTGTTGTACCTGAAAGTAGTAGTATTTGACAGACGAGTAGCCCACCGCTGTCAATTTTGGTGCGGAAATGACATTGATTCTTGTTGGACCTTGTCGATCAACTACAAGTAATCTCTCAAGTGAAGGTGTGTCCTCAATGACCATATTTTGGTCCACCTTTTGTGATCTCTCGTTGCAGCACCAACAACACACATAAATAGTCCGGAGAGTCCTGGAGGTGATGTGCAAGGTACTCGACCAATTCATCGCCTAAAGACGAAGGAACTCTAGTGCAGTACAGCCGCGGAGCAGGCGCTCCATGTCATCCTTTGGCATGCAGACGGCGACGAGCTCGAGGTGCTTCAGTCGTGGTAGAAAAAGAGCGGGCGCGTCATTAAGGGGGGGAATGGCAGTTCATGAACTTGGTGAGGCGCAGCGTGGGCGCAAAGCGGAGCGCGGACGTTGGCAGCAAGCGCATATGCCCATCATTAAAACTGAGCTTCTCGAGTTGATCTATGGCAGGGGATCGGAACCACTCGTCAAGCTTGGCTCGGTCCTTGCCATTGGAACGGAACTTGCCTGTGATAAGGCCTTTGATAGGGCCATGGTGACTGCCGAGGATCTAGGAGAATGCATCCAAGCTTTTGCGATAGCCATGGCAGAGCTCATGGGCGTCGAGGAGGTCGACAGGGGTGAGGAGCCATAGGGGGTGCCACCGCCGGGAAAGGGCGGATGTCCTCACCCGATATTTGATTGGGAGGAGGGATATGATGACTCTCAACATATCATCAGGGAGGTTGTTGATGAAGTCTAGGCCTGCTGGAGTCGCTTGCGGTTCTTTCTCGACCCGCCTTCGCTTGTTGTCAGCCTCATTCTCCACCTCGTCGGCGGCGACGGAAACCTCTGTCTCCATATTCACGCTGTGCTCCGGTGCTTCAGCAGCCCCGGCGTAGCCACTCCCGATGGGGCGCTTCAGTGGCATCCTCATACACTGACGGCTTTGAGAACCCAGGGCGGCATCAAGGAAGCGGGCGGAGAGAGAGGATTGTGTGTGTGGCGAGGATGGGGGTGCGGCCGCTTGGCCACGCCATTAATACAGACGAGTGGGAGCGAGGCTGGCGGCGGTCCAAGGCTGTCTCGCCTCCCGGTGAGAACGACTTCTTAATCTCTATGAATGAAATATATGCTTAATTACTGAATTTTAGTTGCAAAAATTAGATAGTGCTATTGATTTTTAGCTGCATATTTTGACAAATCGCAGTGTCTCATGGCTTAGCGCCAAAGTCTGGCTTTAATTTGCAAAGCGTAATCTGAACCGTTTGCGTTGAAGAGATGCACAGAACTTGCGTTGAACATCTTGCATGCTTCTCGGTGAGCCTGACACACCGGACTGTGCTCGCACACCTCCCGTTCAGTCAAGCAGCTGTCCGCACGGCACTCCTATAGCCATTAAAACCAAGACACGTGGGGTCATGTGAATGGTTAACAGGACGCACACGGTTTGAATTATACAAACGTTTGAGATATTAAAGTGGCATCTCTTTTTCCAAAATGCCTTTGTTGGCTATTATTCGAGTGCGCCTTCTCTCAAAATGGACACGAAAATACCACAGCATGCCGGGTGCCATTCCATGATAGCATAACAACTTTCATGAATTTCAGACGAGTTTTGAATTTACTAGAATGTAAAAGCCAGGTATCTCAACGTTTTGCCGGCAATCAACAGTCCCCTCGTGTTTGACATTCATTCTCATTTCTTGCATGGGACCTAGGCATGCACCCAAGGACACATATTTGTTTTTTCAACCAATTTATATGCACTGGAGCATGTGCATGTATTTCAAATTTGAATTATGCACATAAAATGCCTAGAAAACCCAGTTAATGTATAAAAATGTCCAACCGAACCCCGAAAAATTCCAAAACTTAACACAACACTCCTGTTGTTCTATGTTGGCACTACAAAAATTTGGAAAGCAATAAGAGGCAACGGATATCGTTTCATCCCCAAAGGTGGCATGTTCCGTATCGAAACCACCAGGCTTGTTGTGAGAAGCTTATACCCAAACCAATGGGACAAATTTTTTACCACGGCATGTCGGGTGCCGCTCCATGATACCATGCCAAGTTCCATGAATTTCAGACGAGTTTTGGATTTACTAGAATTTAAAAACCAGGTATCTCAACGTTTCGCCGGCAATCAACAGTGCCCTGGTGTTTGAAATTGATTCTCATTTCTTGCATGGGACCTAAGCATGCACCCAGGGACACAAATTTCATTTTTCAACCAATTTATATGCACTGGAGCATGTGCATGTATTTCAAATTTGAATTATGCACATAAAATGCCTAGAAAACCTAGTTAATTTATAAAAATGTCTAAACGAACCCCGAAAAATTCCAAAACTTAACACAAAACTCCTATTGTTCTTTGTCAGCACTAGAAAATTTTGGAAAGCACTAAGATGCAACGGATATCGTTTTGTCCCCAAAGCTGGCACATTCCGTACCAAAACCATCACGCTTGTTGTGAGAAGCTCTGGTTTGTGAGAAGCTTATACCCAAACTTGCCCCAAATGGGACAAAAAATTTACCACGGCATGCCGGGTGCCGCTCCATGATACCATGCTAAGTTTCATGAATTTCAGACGAGTTTTGGATTTACTAGAATTTAAAAAACAGGTATCTCAATGTTTTGCCGGCAATCAACAGTGCCCTGGTGTTTGAAATTCATTCCCATTTCTTGCATGGACCTAAGCATGCACCCAAGGACACATATTTTATTTTTCAACCATTTTATATGCACGGGAGCATGTGCATGTTTTTCAAATTTGAATTATGCACATAAAATGCCTAGAAAACCCAGTTAATGTATAAAAATGTCCAAACGAACCCCAAAATTTTTGAAAACTTAACACAACACTCCTGTTGTTCTATGTTGGCACTACAAAATTATTGAAAGCAATAAGAGGTAACAGATATCGTTTCGTCCCCAAAGGTGGCACGTTCCGTACCGAAACCATCAGGCTTGTTGTGAGAACCTCTGGTTTATGAGAAGCTTATACCCAAACCTGCCCCAAATGGGACAAATTTTTTACCACGGCATGTTGATGTTGCTCCATGATACCATGCCACGTTTCATGAATTTCAGACGAGTTTTGAATTTACTATAATTTAAAAACCAGGTATCTCAATGTTTTGCCGGCAATCAACAGTGCCCTGGTGTTTGAAATTCATTCCATTTCTTGCATGGGACCTAAGCATGCACCCAAGGACACGGATTTTATTTTTCAACCAATTTATATGCACTGGAGCATGTGCTAGTATTTCAAATTTTAATTATGCACATAAAATGCCTAGAAAACCCAGTTAATGTATAAAAATGTCCAAACGAACCCCGAAAAATTCCAAAACTTAACACAACACTCCTGTTGTTCTATGTTGACACTAGAAAATTTTTGAAAGCAATAAGAGGCAACGGATACCGTTTCGCCCCAAAGGTGGCACGTTCCGTACCAAACCATCAGGCTTGTTGTGAGAAGCTCTGGTTTGTGAGAAGCTTATACCCAAACCTGCCCCAAATGGGACAAATTTTTGACCACGGCATGTCGGGTGCCGCTCCATGATACCATGCCAAGTTTCATGAATTTCAGACGAGTTTTGGATTTACTAGAATTTAAAAACCAAGTATCTCAACGTTTTGCCAGCAATCAACAGTGCCCTGGTGTTTGAAATTCATTCTCATTTCTTGCATGGGACCTAAGCATGCACCCAAGGACACAAATTTGATTTTTTAACCAATTTATATGTACTGGAGCATGTGCATGTATTTCAAATTTGAATTATGCACATAAAATGCCTAGAAAATCCAGTTAATGTATAAAAATGTCCAAACGAACCCCGAAAAATTCCAAAACTTAACACGACACTCCTGTTGTTCTTTGTTGTCACTAGAAAATTTTGGAAAGCAATAAGAGGCAAAGGATATTGTTTCGTCCCCAAAGGTGGCAGGTTCCATACCGAAACCATCAGGCTTGTTGTGAGAAGCTCTCGTTTGTGACAAGCTTATACCCAAACCTGCCCCAAAGGTACAAAAAAATTACCATGACATGTAGGGTGCTGCTCTATGATACCAAGCCAAGTTTCATGAATTTCAGACGAGTTCTGGATTTATTATAATTTAAAAACCAGGTATCTCAATGTTTTGCCGGCAATCAACAGTGCCCTAGTGTTTGAAATTCATTCACATTTCTTGCATGGGACCTAAGCATGCACCAAAGGACACAGATTTGATTTTTCAACCAATTTATGTGCACCAGAGCATGTGCATGTAGTTTAATTTTGAATTGTGCACCTGAAATGGCTAGAAACCCAGTTTAATGTATAAAATGTCAAAAGGAACCCTGAATAATTCCAATTCTTTTACGACACACATATAGTTGCATGTTCACTGCAGATAAAAGGTCTAGCAATTCAAACACCATCCATTGCCATTGTGACCCCATTATGTAATTCAAATCAAGATGAAAAATCAAGTAGATCCCACACAGTTTATTATCACCAAAATATCCTGGAGTACCGTCGGTGTATAGTACGCCTATGGCTTACGCGAGAAGGTGTGTCGGCTACAGTCCACAGCCGGCGTGTCAAGCACACTAGCTCGCTCCCCAAATACTCCCGCCTCTGTATCCCTCGCAATCTCGAAATTATTACTGCCTCGTAATCTTGAAAACATCTACCGCCTGAAAGGTTTAATTGTTTGATAGCGCATGATTAGTATGTGCAGATCGTGGGCGATGTTTGTTACTCCCGCTCTGCTTCAGTCTCTTGATTCAAATTTTCAGTAGCCCCGGCATTTTACTCCCGCCTCTGCATCCCTCGCAATCTCAAAAATATATGCTCGCCCTTGATCCAAATTTTCAGTAGCCCCGCCTTGTTACTCCCGCCTAGTAAAAAATTTAGTTGCCGTAGTATTTCCTCAAACACCACCTTGCCCCCCCCCCCGCCCCCCTCCACACACACCACACACTCCCCAAAACCTCTGCTCACACAGACACACACAACCCTCGAAACCATTGGTAGGTCGCCGCCATCGCCGGTGCCTCCATCCTCAACCTCTGCCTGTGTGCCGGGGAGCTCGAGGAGCCAATGTCCAAAAAGAAGTTTATCGCGGCCTTTTCACCCGACGCCGGCGAGGTGGCCGCTCAGGTGTCCCCGTCGTCCTCCGCGGGCTCGATCCACCGTCGCCGGTCCCCCGATCCGCCTGCTGCCGCGCCCCTACACCGGTTCGAGGACTACCCCATCCTTCCTTGGACCCGGCAGTTGACGACGTCCTACCTCGGGTTCGGCAGCGGCGGTGGGGGATGTGGGTCGCCGAGATTACAGATCGGGGGACCCACACCTGCCGGTGGCTCGGTAGCTTCCACAAGGCCGAGCTCGCGGCCATGGAGTACGCCGCTGGCAGGTCCGCTACCACGGCACGGCGGCTAGGCTCAATTTCCCCTTCGGCACACGTACGGTCAACCTCGTTCCGTCGGAGCCAGGGGTGGTTAGCTTGGCTATGGCGCGGGAGGACCGCGAGGCGTGGGAGCGCCTCGAGGCCGAGGCCGCCGACGAGGCCTACATGCAAGGGCTCCGCCGGCAGCACCCGGAGCTCGTGGAGGCGGAGCGGGCGATCATTGCCGGCACGGAGGGCGGCGAGTTTATCGCGCTCTCCTTCGATGACGAGGTCGAAGGCGGCAAGGACAGCGGCACGGAGGGCGGTGATACGTCTCGAACGTATCTATAATTTTTTATTGTTCCATGCTATTATATTATCTGTTTTGGATGTTTAATGGGCTTTAATATACCTTTTTATATTATTTTTTGGACTAACCTATTAACCGAAGGCCCAGTGCAAATTGCTGTTTTTTTGCCTATTTCAGTGTTTCGCAGAAAAGGAATATCAAACGGAATGAAACCTTCGCGAGGATCTTTTTTGGAACAAACGCAATCCAGGAGACTTGGAGTGGAGGTCAAGGAAGCCACGAGGCGGCCACGAGGTAGGAGGGCACGCCCAGGGGGGTAGGCGCGCCCCCCACCCTCGTGGGCCCCTCGTAGCTCCACCGACCTACTTCTTTCGCCTATATATACTCTTATACCCTGAAAACATCGAGGGGAGCCATGAAACCACTTTTCCACTGCCGCAACCTTCTGTACCCGTGAGATCCCATCTTGGGGCCTTTTCCGGCGCTCCGCCGGAGGGGGATTCGATCACGGAGGGCTTATACATCAACACCATAGCCTCTCCGATGATGTGTGAGTAGTTTACCACAGACCTTCGGGTCCATAGTTATTAGCTAGATGGCTTCTTCTCTCTCTTTGGATCTCAATACAATGTTCTCCTCGATCTTCTTGGAGATCTATTTGATGTAATTCTTTTTGCGGTGTGTTTGTCGAGATCCGATGAATTGTCGGTTTATGATCAAGATTATCTATGAACAATATTTGATTCTTCTCTGAATTCTTATATGCATGATTTAATATCTTTGCAAGTCTCTTCGAATTATCAGTTTGGTTTGGCCTACTAGATTGATCTTTCTTGCATTGGGAGAAGTGCTTAGCTTTGGGTTCAACCTTGCGGTGTCCTTTCCCAGTGACAGCAGGGGCAGCAAGGCACGTATTGTATTGTTGCCATCGAGGATAAAAATATGGGGTTTATATCATATTGCTTGAGTTTATCCCTCTACATCATGTCATCTTGCCTAATGCGTTATTCTGTTCTTATGAACATAATACTCTAGATGCATGCTGGATAGCGGTCGATGTGTGGAGTAATAGTAGTAGATGTAGAATCGTTTCGATCTACTTGTCACGGACGTGATGCCTATTTTCATGATCATGCCTAGATATTCTCATAACTATGCGCTTTTCTATCAATTGCTCGACAGTAATTTGTTAACCCACCGTAAGATATGCTATCTTGGGAGAAGCCACTAGTGAAACCTATGGCCCCCGGGTAAACTTTACATCATATAAGTTTCCAATCTACAATTCTAGTTTACTATTTATTTTGCAATCTTTATTTTCCAATCTATACAACCAAAAATACCAAAAATATTTATCTTATTATCTTTATCAGATCTCACTTTTGCAAGTGGCCGTGAAGGGATTGACAACCCCTTTATCGTGTTGGTTGCAAGGTTCTTGATTGTTTGTGCGGGTACTAGGCAATTTGCGTGTAGTCTCCTACTGGATTGATACCTTGGTTCTCAAAAAAACTGAGGGAAATACTTACGCTACTTTGCCGCATCACCCTTTCCTCTTCAAGGGAAAACCAACGCATGCTCAAGAGGTAGACAGAAGGATTTCTGGCGTCGTTGCCGGGGAGATCTACGGACAAGTCAAGACATACCAAGTACCCATCACAAACTCTTCTCCCTCGCATTACATTATTTGCCATTTGCCTCTCATTTTCCTCTCCCCCACTTCACCCTTGCCTTTTTATTCGCCCTCTTTTTCCGTTCGTCTCTTTTCGCTTGCTTCTCCTGTGCTTGTGTGTTGGATTGATTGTTTGTCATGATGGCTCAAGGTAATACTAAATTGTGTGACTTTTCCAATACCAACAACAATGATTTTATTAGCACTCTGATTTCTCCTATTACCGATGTTGAATCTTGTGAGATTAATGCTGCTTTGTTGAATCTTGTCATGAAAGATCAATTTTCTGGCCTTCCTAGTGAAGATGTCGCTACCCATCTAAACAACTTTGTTGATTTGTGGGATATGTAAAAGAAGAAAGATGTGGATAATGATATTTTTAAATTGAAGCTATTTCCGTTTTCGCTTAGAGATTGTGCTAAAACTTGGTTCTCTTCTTTGCCTAAAAATAGTATTGATTCATGGAATAATTACAAAGATGCTTTTATCTCTAAGTATTTTCCTCCCGCTAAGATCAGCTCTCTTAGAAATGATATTATGAATTTTAAGCAACTTGACCATGAGCATGTTGCACAAGCTTGGGAGAGGATGAAATTAATGATACGTAATTGCCCTACACATGGTTTGAATTTATGGATGATTATACAAAAAAATTATGTTGGATTGCATTTTGCTTCTAGAAATCTTTTAGATTCGGCCGTGGGAGGCACTTTTATGGAAATCACTTTAGGAGAAGCTACTAAACTCCTAGATAATATTATGGTTAATTATTCTCAATGGCACACCGAAAGATCTACTAGTAAAAAAGTTCATGCGATAGAAGAGATTAATGTTTTGAGTGGAAAGATGGATGAACTTATGAAGTTGTTTGCTAATAAGGGTTCTTCTTCTGATCCTGATGATATGCCTTTGTCTACTTTGATTAAAAATAATAATGAATCTATGGATGTGAATTTCGTTGGTAGCAACAATTTTGGTAACAACGCGTATAGAGGAAATTTTAAGTTTAGGCCGTTCCCTAGTAATTCCTCTAATAATTATGGTAATTCCTACAACAAATCTTATGGAAATTTTAATAAGATGCCCTCTAATTTTGAGACTAGTGTTAAAGAATTTATGATTTCGCAAAAGAATTTCAATGCTTTGCTTGAAGGAAAATTGCCTAAGATTGATGAGTTGGCTAGGAACATCGATAGAATTTCTCTTGATGTTGATTCTTTGAAACTTAGATCTATTCCACCTAAGCATGATATCAATGAGTCTCTCAAAGTCATGAGAATTTCCATTGATGAGTGCAAAGAAAGAACCGCTAGGATGCGTGCTAAAAAGATTGCTTTGTGAAAGCGTGTTCTTCTAGTTTTCATGATAATAATAATGAAGATCTAAAAGTAATTGATGTGTCCCCTATTAAATCTTTGTTTTCCAATATGAGTCTTTATAAAGATGGGACTGGAGATGAGTCAACTTTAGTTAAAAGGCGTCCCAATGATTCGGAGTTTTTAGATCTTGATGCAAAAATTGGTAAAAGTGGGATTGAAGAGGTCAAAACTTTACATAGCAATGAACCCGCTATTTTGGATTTCAAGGAATTTAATTATGATAATTGCTCTTTGATAGATTGTATTTCCTTGTTGCAATCCGTGTTAAATTCTCCTCATGCTTATGATCAAAATAAAGCTTTTACTAAACATATCGTTGATGCTTTAATGCAATCCTATGAAGAAAAGCTTGAATTAGAAGTTTCTATCCCTAGAAAACTTTCTGATGAGTGGGAACCTACTATTAAAATTAAAATTAAAGATCATGAATGTTATGCTTTATGTGATTTGGGTGCTAGTGTTTCCACGATTCCAAAGACTTTGTGTGATGTGTTAGGTTTCTGTGAATTAGATGGTTGTTCTTTAAATTTGCACCTTGCGGATTCCACCATTAAGAAACCTATGGGAAGGATTAATGATGTTCTTATTGTTGCAAATAGGAATTATGTGCCTGTAGATTTCATTGTCCTTGATATAGATTGCAATCTTACATGTCCAATTATACTTGGTAGACCTTTCCTTAGAACGATTGGTGTAATTATTGATATGAAAGAAGGAAACATTAGATTCCAATTTCCATTAAGGAAAGGCATGGAACACTTCCCTAGGAAGAAAATTAAATTACCTTATGAATCTATTATGAGAGCCACTTATGGATTGCGTACCAAAGATGGTAATACCTAGATCTATTCTTGTTTTTATGCCTAGCTAGGGGCGTTAAACAATAGCGCTTGTTGGGAGGCAACCCAATTTTATTTTTGTTCCGTGCTTTTTCTTCCTGTTTAGTAATAAATAATTCATCTAGCCTCTGCTTGGATGTGTTTTTATGTTTTAATTAGTGTTTGTGCCAAGTAGAACCAATAGGATCTTCTTGGGTGATAGTTGTTTGATCTTGCTGAAAAAGACAGAACCTTTGTGCTCACGAAAATACTTGTTGAAATTCACCAGAACGTGATAAGATACTAATTCTTTTTGCAGTAGATCAATATACAAATTTTCCAGACTTTCCTAGTTTTTCAGAACTTTTGGAGTTCCAGAAGTATTCGAACAAATCAGATTGCTACAGACTGTTCTGTTTTTGACAGATTCTGTTTTTCGTGTGTTGTTTGCTTATTTTAATGAATCTATGGATAGTATCGGGAGGTATGAACCATAGAGAAGTTGGAATACAGTAGGTTTAACACCAATATAAATAAATAATGAGTTCATTACAGCACCTTAAAGTTGTGGTTTGTTTTCTTATACTAACGGAGCTCATGAGATTTTCTGTTGAGTTTTGTGTTGTGAAGTTTTCAAGTTTTTGGGTAAAGATTTGATGGATTTTGGAATAAGGAGTGGCAAGAGCCTAAGCTTGGGGATGCCCAAGGCACCCCAAGGTAAAATTCAAGGACAACCAAAAGCCTAAGCTTGGGGATGCCCCGGAAGGCATCCCCTCTTTCATCTTCGTCTATCGGTAACTTTACTTGAGGCTATATTTTTATTCACCACATGATATGTGTTTTGTTTGGAGCGTCTTGTATGATTTGAGTCTTTGCTTTTTAGTTTACCACAATCATCCTTGCTGTACACACCTTTTGTAGAGACACATGAATCGGAATTTATTAGAATACTCTATGTGCTTCACTTATATCTTTTGAGCTAGATAATTTTGCTCTAGTGCTTCACTTATATCTTTTAGAGCACGGTGGTGGTTTTATTTTATAGAAATTATTGATCTCTCATGCTTCACTTATATTATTTTGACAGTCCTTTAGAACAGCATGGTAATTTGTTTTGGCTATAAAATTAGTCCTAATATGATAGGATCCAAGATGGGTATAATAAAAACTTCCATATAAAGTGCATTGAATACTATGAGAAGTTTGATACTTGATGATTGTTTTGAGATATGAAGATGGTAATATTAGAGTCATGCTAGTTGAGTAATTGTGAATTTGAGAAATACTTTTGTTAGAGTTTGCAAGTCCCGTAGCATGCACGTATGGTAAACGTTGTGTGACAAATTTGAAGCATGAGGTGTTTCTTTGATTGTCCTTCTTATGAGTGGCGGTCGGGGACAAGCGATGTTCTTTTCCTACCAATCTAACTCCCTAGGAGCATGCGCGTAGTGCAATAAGCATGTGAGTTCTTTATGACTAATGTTGAGTCCATGGATTATACGCATTCTCACCTTTCCATCATTGCTAGCCTCTTCGATACCGTGCATTGCCCTTTCTCACCTTGAGAGTTGGTGCAAACTTCGTCGGTGCATCCAACCCCCGTGATACGATACGCTCTATCACACATAAATCTCCCTATATCTTCCTCAAAACAGCCACCATACCTACCTATTAGGGCATTTCCATAGCCATTCCGAGATATATCGCCATGCAACTTTCCACCGTTCCGTTTATTATGACACGCTTCATCATTGTCATATTGTCTTGCATGATCATGTAGTTGACATAGTATATGTGGCAACGCCACCATGTTGGGGATCGTAGCAGAATTTTAAAATTTCCTACGCATCACCAAGATCCATCTATGGAGTATACTAGCAACGAGGGGAAAGGAGTGCATCTACATACCCTTGTAGATCGCGAGCGGAAGCGTTCTAATGAACGGGGTTGATGGAGTCGTACTCGCCGTGATCCAAATCACCGATGACCGAGTGCCGAACGGACGACTCCTCCGCGTTCAACACACGTACGGAGCAGCGACGTCTCCTCCTTCTTGATCCAGCAAGGGGGAAGGAGAGGTTGATGGAGATCCAGCAGCACGACGGCGTGGTGGTGGAAGTAGCGGGGATCTCGGCAGGGCTTCGCCAAGCTTCTGCGAGAGGGAGAGGTGTTGCAGGGGGGGAGGGAGGCGCCAGGGGCTGTGGTGCTGCTGCCCTCCCTCTCCCCCACTATATATAGGGACCCCTGGGGGGCGCCGGCCCTGGGAGATCAGATCTCCAAGGGGGGGCGGCGGCCAAGGGGGAAGGGGGGTGGCTTCCCCCCCCCCCCCCAAGCCAAGTGGGGCGCCCCCCACCCCCAGGGTTTCCAACCCTAGGCGCAGGGGGAGGCCCATGGGGGGGCGCCCCAGCCCACTAAGGGCTGGTTCCCTTCCCACTTCAGCCCATGGGGCCCTCCGGGATAGGTGGCCCCACCCGGTGGACCCCCGGGACCCTTCCGGTGGTCCCGGTACAATACCGATAACCCCCGAAACTTTCCCGGTGGCCGAAACTCGACTTCCTATATATAATTCTTCACCTCCAGACCATTCCGGAACTCCTCGTGACGTCCGGATCTCATCCGGGACTCCGAACAACTTTCGAGTTTCCGCATACTAATATCTCTACAGCCCTAGCGTCACCGAACCTTAAGTGTGTAGACCCTACGGGTTCGGGAGACATGCAGACATGACCGAGACGCCTCTCCGGTCAATAGCCAACAGCGGGATCTGGATACCCATGTTGGCTCCCACATGTTCCACGATGATCTCATCGGATGAACCACGATGTCGAGGATTCAATCAATCCCGTATACAATTCCCTTTGTCAATCGGTATGTTACTTGCCCGGGATTCGATCGTCGGTATCCCAATACCTTGTTCAATCTCGTTACGGGCAAGTCTCTTTACTCGTACCGTAATGCATGATCCCGTGGCTAACTCCTTAGTCACATTGAGCTCATTATGATGATGCATTACCGAGTGGGCCCAGAGATACCTCTCCGTCAAACGGAGTGACAAATCCCAGTCTCGATCCGTGCCAACTCAACAGACACTTTTAGAGATACCCGTAGTGTACCTTTATAGTCACCCAGTTACGTTGTGACATTTGGCACACCCAAAGTACTCCTACGGTGTCCGGTAGTTGCACGATCTCATGGTCTAAGGAAATGATACTTGACATTGGAAAAGCTCTAGCAAACGAACTACACGATCTTTTGTGCTATGCTTAGGATTGGGTCTTGTCCATCACATCATTCTCCTAATGATGTGATCCCGTTATCAATGACATCCAATGTCCATAGTCAGGAAACCATGACTATCTGTTGATCAACGAGCTAGTCAACTAGAGGCTTACTAGGGACACGTTGTGGTCTATGTATTCACACATGTATTACGATTTCCGGATAACACAATTATAGCATGAGCAATAGACAATTATCATGAACAAAGAAATATAATAATAACCATTTATTATTGCCTCTAGGGCATATTTCCAACAGTCTCCCACTTGCACTAGAGTCAATAATCTAGTTACATTGTGATGAATCGAACACCCATAGCGTTCTGGTGTTGATCATGTTTTGCTCTAGGGAGAGGTTTAGTCAACGGATCTGCTACATTCAGGTCCGTATGTACTTTACAAATATCTATGTCTCCATTTTGAACACTTTCATGAATGGAGTTGAAGCGACGCTTGATATGCCTGGTCTTCCTGTGAAACCTGGGCTCCTTGGCAAGGGCAATAGCTCCAGTGTTGTCACAGAAGAGAGTCATCGGGCCCGACGCATTGGGAATCACCCCTAGGTCGGTAATGAACTCCTTCATCCATATTGCTTCTTGCACTGCCTCTGAGGCTGCCATGTACTCCGCTTCACATGTAGATCCCGCCACGACGCTTTGCTTGCAACTGCACCAGCTTACTGCCCCTCCATTCAAAATGTACACGTATCCGATTTGTGACTTCGAGTCATCCAGATCTGTGTCGAAGCTAGCATCGACGTAACCCTTTACGACGAGCTCTTCGTCACCTCCATAAACGAGAAACATATCCTTAGTCCTCTTCAGGTACTTTAGGATATTCTTGACCGCTGTCCAGTGTTCCATGCCGGGATTACTTTGGTACCTTCCTACCAAACTTACGGCAAGGTTTACATCAGGTCTGGTACACAGCATGGCATACATAATAGACCCTATGGCCGAGGCATAGGGGATGACACTCATCTTTTCTCTATCTTCTGCCGTGGTCGAGCATTGAGCCGTGCTCAATTGCACACCTTGCAATGCAGGCAAGAACCCCTTCTTGGATTGATCCATATTGAACTTCTTCAATATCTTGTCAAGGTACGTACTCTGTGAAAGACTAATGAGGCATCTTGATCTATCTCTATAGATCTTGATGCCTAATATATAAGCAGCTTCTCCAAGTTCCTTCATTGAAAAACACTTATTCAAGTAGGCCTTTATACTTTCCAAGAATTCTATATCATTTCCCATCAATAGTATGTCATCCACATATAATAAGAGAAATGCTACAGAGCTCCCACTCACTTTCTTGTAAACACAGGCTTCTCCATAAGTCTGTGTAAACCCAAACGCTTTGATCATCTCATCAAAACGAATGTTCCAACTCCGAGATGCTTGCACCAGTCCATAGATGGAGCGCTGGAGCTTGCATACCTTGTTAGCATTCTTAGGATCGACAAAACCTTCCGGCTGCATCATATACAATTCTTCCTTAAGAAAGCCATTAAGGAATGTCGTTTTGACGTCCATTTGCCATATCTCATAATCATAGAATGCGGCAATTGCTAACATGATTCGGACGGACTTCAGCTTCGCTACGGGTGAGAAAGTCTCATCGTAGTCAACCCCTTGAACTTGTCGATAACCCTTAGCGACAAGTCAAAGCCTTATAGATGGTCACTTTACCATCCGCGTCTGTCTTCTTCTTAAAGATCCATTTATTTTCTATGACTCGCCGATCATCGGGCAAGTCAGTCAAAGTCCATACTTCGTTTTCATACATGGATCCTATCTCGGATTTCATGGCTTCTAGCCATTTGTCAGAATCCGGGCCCGCCATCGCTTCTTCATAGTTCGAAGGTTCACCGTTGTCTAACAACATGATTTCCATGACAGGGTTGCCATACCACTCTGGTGCAGAACGTGTCCTTGTGGACCTACGAAGTTCAGTAGTAACTTGATCTGAAGCTTCATGATCATCATCATTAACTTCCTCCCCAGTCGGTGTAGGCACCACAGGAACATCTTCCCGCGCTGCGCTACTTTCTGGTTCGGAAGGGGTGACTATCACCTCATCAAGTTCCACTTTCCTCCCACTTAATTCTTTCGAGAGAAACTCTTTCTCCAGGAAGGACCCATTCTTGGCAACAAAGATCTTGCCTTCGGATCTGAGGTAGAAGGTATACCCAATGGTTTCCTTAGGGTATCCTATGAAGACGCATTTTTCCGACTTGGGTTCGAGCTTTTCAGGTTGAAGTTTCTTGACATAAGCATCGCATCCCCAAACTTTTAGAAACGACAGCTTAGGTTTCTTCCCAAACCATAATTCATACGGTGTCGTCTCAATGGATTTCGACGGAGCCCTATTTAAAGTGAATGCGGCAGTCTCTAAAGCATAGCCCCAAAATGAGAGCGGTAGATCGGTAAGAGACATCATAGATCGCACCATATCCAATAGAGTGCGATTACGACGTTCGGACACACCATTTCGCTGAGGTCAGGCGGCGCGAGTTGTGAAACGATTCCACATTTCTTTAAGTGCATACCAAATTCGTGACTCAAATATTCTCCACCACGATCTGATCGTAAGAACTTTATTTTCCTGTCATGTTGATTCTCAACCTCACTCTGAAATTCCTTGAACTTTTCAAAGGTTTCAGACTTGTGTTTCATTAGGTAGACATACCCATATCTACTTAAGTCATCAATGAGAGTGAGAACATAACGATATCCTCCGCGAGCCTCAACACTCATTGGACCGCACACATCGGTATGTATGATTTCTAATAAGTTGGTTGCTCGCTCCATTGTTCCGGAGAACGGAGTCTTGGTCATCTTACCCATGAGGCATGGTTCACACGTGTCAAATGATTCGTAATCAAGAGACTCCAAAAGTCCATCTGCATGGAGTTTCTTCATGCGTTTGACACCAATGTGACCAAGGCGGCAGTGCCACAAGTATGTGGGACTATCGTTATCAACTTTACATCTTTTGGTATTCACACTATGAATATGTGTAACATCACATTCGAGATTCATCAAGAATAAACCATTGACCAGCGGGGCATGACCATAAAACATATCTCTCATATAAATAGAACAACCATTATTCTCGGATTTAAATGAGTAGCCATCTCGCATTAAACGAGATCCAGATACAATGTTCATGCTCAAAGCTGGCACTAAATAACAATTATTGAGGTTTAAAACTAATCCCGTAGGTAAATGCAGAGGTAGCGTGCCGACGGCGATCACATCGACCTTGGAACCATTCCCGACGCGCATCGTCACCTCGTCTTTTGCCAATCTCCGCTTATTCCGCAGTTCCTGTTTTGAGTTACAAATATGAGCAACCGCACCGGTATCAAATACCCAGGAGCTACTACGAGTACTGGTAAGGTACACATCAATTACATGTATATCACATATACCTTTGGTGTTGCCGGCCTTCTTATCCGCTAAGTATTTGGGGCAGTTCCGCTTCCAGTGACCACTTCCCTTGCAATAAAAGCACTCAGTCTCAGGCTTGGGTCCATTCTTCGACTTCTTCCCGGCAATTGGCTTACCGGGCGCGGCAACTCCCTTGACGTCCTTCTTGAAGTTCTTACCCTTGCCTTTCTTGAACTTAGTGGTTTTATTCACCATCAACACTTGATGTTCTTTTCTGATCTCCACCTCCACTGATTTCAGCATTGAATATACCTCCGGAATGGTCTTTTCCATCCCCTGCATATTGAAGTTCATCACAAAGCTCTTGTAGCTCGGTGGAAGCGACTCAAGGATTCTGTCAATGACCGCGTCATCCAGGAGATTAACTCCCAGCTGAGACAAGCGGTTGTGTAACCCAGACATTCTGAGTATGTGCTCACTAACAGAACTATTTTCCTCCATTTTACAGTTGAAGAACTTGTCGGAGACTTCATATCTCTCGACCCGGGCATGAGCTTGGAAAACCATTTTCAGCTCTTCGAACATCTCATATGCTCCATGTTTCTCAAAACGCTTTTGGAGACCCGGTTCTAAGCTGTAAAGCATGCCGCACTGAACGAGGGAGTAATCATCAGCATGTGATTGCCAAGCGTTCATAATGTCTTGGTTCTCTGGGATGGGTGCTTCACCTAGCGGTGCTTCTAGGACATAATCTTTCTTGGCAGCTATGAGGATGATCCTCAGGTTCCGGACCCAGTCCGTATAGTTACTGCCATCATCTTTCAGCTTGGTTTTCTCTAGGAACGCGTTGAAGTTGAGGACAACGTGGTCATTTGATCTACAAGATATATTGTAAAGATTTTAGACTAAGTTCATGATAATTAAGTTCATATAATCAAATTATTCAATGAACTCCCACTCAGATAGACATCCCTCTAGTCATCTAAGTGAAACATGATCCGAGTTAACTAGGCCGTGTCCGATCATCACGTGAGACGGACTAGTCAAGATCGGTGAACATCTCCATGTTGATCGTATCTTCTATACGACTCATGCTCGACCTTTCGGTCTTCCGTGTTCCGAGGCCATGTCTGTACATGCTAGGCTCGTCAAGTCAACCTAAGTGTATTGCGTGTGTTCCGAGGCCATGTCTGTACATGCTAGGCTCGTCAACACCCGTTGTATGCGAACGTTAGAATCTATCACACCCGATCATCACGTGGTGCTTCGAAACAACGAACCTTCGCAACGGTGCACAGTTAGGGGGAACACTTTCTTGAAATTATTATAAGGGATCATCTTACTTACTACCGTCGTTCTAAGCAAATAAGATGCAAAACATGATAAACATCACATGCAATCAAATAGTGACATGATATGGCCAATATCATTTTGCTCCTTTGATCTCCATCTTCGGGGCACCATGATCATCTTCGTCACCGGCATGACACCATGATCTCCATCATTGTGTCTTCATGAAGTTGTCACGCCAACGATTACTTCTACTTCTATGGCTAACGCGTTTAGCAATAAAGTAAAGTAATTTACATGGCGTTATTCAATGACACGCAGGTCATACAAAAAATAAAGACAACTCCTATGGCTCCTGCCGGTTGTCATACTCATCGACATGCAAGTCGTGATTCCTATTACAAGAATATGATCAATCTCATGCATCACATATATCATTCATCACATCTTCTGGCCATATCACATCACATAGCACATGCTGCAAAAACATGTTAGACGTCCTCTAATTGTTGTTGCAAGTTTTTACGTGGCTTGTATAGGTTTCTAGCAAGAACGTTTCTTACCTACGTAAAACCACAACGTGATATGCCAATTTCTATTTACCCTTCATAAGGACCCTTTTCATCGAATCCGTTCCGACTAAAGTGGGAGAGACAGACACCCGCTAGCCACCTTATGCAACTAGTGCATGTCAATCGGTGGAACCTGTCTCACGTAAGCGTACGTGTAAGGTCGGTCCGGGCCGCTTCATCCCACAATACCGCCGAAACAAGATAAGACTAGTAGCGGCAAGAAGAATTGGCAACATCTACGCCCACAACTGCTTTCTACTCGTGCATAGTAACTACGCATAGGCCTGGCTCATGATGCCACTGTTGGGGATCGTAGCAGAATTTTAAAATTTCCTACGCATCACCAAGATCCATCTATGGAGTATACTAGCAACGAGGGGAAAGGAGTGCATCTACATACCCTTGTAGATCGCGAGCGGAAGCGTTCTAATGAACGGGGTTGATGGAGTCGTACTCGCCGTGATCCAAATCACCAATGACCGAGTGCCGAACGGACGGCACCTCCGCGTTCAACACACGTACGGAGCAGCGACGTCTCCTCCTTCTTGATCCAGCAAGGGGGAAGGAGAGATTGATGGAGATCCAGCAGCACGACGGCGTGGTGGTGGAAGTAGCGGGGATCTCGGCAGGGCTTCGCCAAGCTTCTGCGAGAGGGAGAGGTGTTGCAGGGGGGGAGGGAGGCGCCAGGGGCTGTGGTGCTGCTGCCCTCCCTCTCCCCCACTATATATAGGGACCCCTGGGGGGGCGCCAGCCCTGGGAGATCAGATCTCCAAGGGGGAGCGGCGGCCAAGGGGGAAGGGGGGGTGGCTTCCCCCCAAGCCAAGTGGGGCGCCCCCCACCCCCAGGGTTTCCAACCCTAGGCGCAGGGGGAGGCCCATGGGGGGGCGCCCCAGCCCACTAAGGGCTGGTTCCCTTCTCACTTCAGCCCATGGGGCCCTCCAGGATAGGTGGCCCCACCCGGTGGACCCCCGGGACCCTTCCGGTGGTCCCGGTACAATACCGATAACCCCCGAAACTTTCCCCGTGGCCGAAACTGGACTTCCTATATATAATTCTTCACCTCCGGACCATTCCGGAACTCCTCGTGACATCCGGGATCTCATCTGGGACTCCGAACAACTTTTGGGTTTCCGCATACTAATATCTCTACAACCCTAGCGTCACCGAACCTTAAGTGTGTAGACCCTACGGGTTCGGGAGACATGCGGACATGACCGAGACGCCTCTCCGGTCAATAGCCAACAGCGGGATCTGGATACCCATGTTGGCTCCCACATGTTCCACGATGATCTCATCGGATGAACCACGATGTCGAGGATTCAATCAATCCCGTATACAATTCCCTTTGTCAATCGGTATGTTACTTGCCCAAGATTCGATCGTCGGTATCCCAATACCTTGTTCAATCTCGTTACCGGCAAGTCTCTTTACTCGTACCGTAATGCATGATCCCGTGGCTAACTCCTTAGTCACATTGAGCTCATTATGATGATGCATTACCGAGTGGGCCCAGAGATACCTCTCCGTCATACGGAGTGACAAATCCCAGTCTCGATCCGTGCCAACTCAACAGACACTTTCGGAGATACCCGTAGTGTACCTTTATAGTCACCCAGTTACGTTGTGACGTTTGGCACACCCAAAGTACTCCTACGGTGTCCGGGAGTTGCACGATCTCATGGTCTAAGGAAATGATACTTGACATTGGAAAAGCTCTAGCAAACGAACTACACGATCTTTTGTGCTATGCTTAGGATTGGGTCTTGTCCATCACATCATTCTCCTAATGATGTGATCCCGTTATCAATGACATCCAATGTCCATAGTCAGGAAACCATGACTATCTGTTGATCAACGAGCTAGTCAACTAGAGGCTTACTAGGGACACGTTGTGGTCTATGTATTCACACATGTATTACGATTTCCGGATAACAGAATTATAGCATGAACTATAGACAATTATCATGAACAAAGAAATATAATAATAACCATTTATTATTGCCTCTAGGGCATATTTCCAACACACCATGCATATTTTCATACATGTCACTCTTGTTTCATTGCCCGTCACGGTACACCGGCGGAGGCATTCATATAGAGTCATACTTTGTTCTAGTATCGAGTTGTAATATTTGAGTTGTAAATAAATAGAAGTGTTATGATCATCATTAATGGAGCATTGTCCCAAAAAAGGAAAAAAGGAAGGCCAAATATAAAAAAAGGCCAAATAAAAAAAGGAGAAATAAAGAAATAAAGGGACAATGCTACTATCACTTTTCCACATTTGTGCTTCAAAGTAGCACCATGATCTTCATGATAGAGAGTCTCTTATATTGTCACTTTCATATACTAGTGGGAATTTTTCATTGTAGAACTTGGCTTGTATATTCCAACAATGGGCTTCCTCAAATGCCCTAAGTCTTCGTGAGCATGCAAGTTGGATGCACACCCACTTAGTTTCTTTTGTTTAGCTTTCATACATTTATAGCTCTAGTGCATCCGTTGCATGGCAATCCCTACTCCTCGCATTGACATCAATTGATGGGCATCTCCATAGCCCGTTGATTAGCCGCGTCAATGTGAGACTTTCTCCTTTTTTGTCTTCTCCACACAACCCCATCATTATATTCTATTCCACCCATAGTGCTATGTCCATGGCTCACGCTCATGTATTGCGTGAAAGTTGAAAAAAGTTTGAGAATACTAAAGTATGAAACAATTGCTTGGCTTGTCATCGGGGTTGTGCATGATGAGAGCATTTTTGTGTGACAAAAATGAAGCATAGTCAAACTATATGATTTTGTAGGGATAAGCTTTCTTTGGCCATGTTATTTTGAGAAGACATAATTGCTTAGTTAGTATGCTTGAAGTATTATTATTTTTATGTAAATATTAAACTTTTGTCTTGAATCTTTCGGATCTGAACATTCATGCCACAATAAATAAAATTACATTGAAAATTATGCTAGGTAGCATTCCACATCAAAATTCTGTTTTTATCATTCACCTACTCGAGGACGAGCAGGAATTAAGCTTGGGGATGCTTGATACTTCTCCAACGTATCTATAATTTTTTGTTGTTCCATGCTATTATATTATCTGTTTTGGATGTTTAATGGGCTTTAATATACCTTTTATATTATTTTTGGGACTAACCTATTAATCGAAGGCCGAGTGCAAATTGTTTTTTTTTTCCTATTTCAGTGTTTCGCAGAAAAGGAATATCAAACGGAATCCAAACGGAATGAAACCTTCGCGATGATCTTTTTGGAACAAACGCAATCCAGGAGACTTGGAGTGGAGGTCAAGGAAGCCACGAGGCGGCCACGAGGTAGGAGGGCGCGCCCAGGGGGGTAGACGCGCCCCCCACCCTTGTGGGCCCCTCGTAGCTCCACCGACCTACTTCTTTCGCCTATATATACTCTTATACCCTGAAAACATCGAGGGGAGCCACGAAACCACTTTTCCACCGCCGCAACCTTTTGTACCCGTGAGATCCCATCTTGGGGCCTTTTCCGGCGCTCCGCCGGAGGGGGATTCGATCATGGAGGGCTTCTACATCAACACCATAGCCTCTCCGATGATGTGTGAGTAGTTTACCACAGACCTTCGGGTCCATAGTTATTAGCTAGATGGCTTCTTCTCTCTCTTTGGATCTCAATACAAAGTTCTCCTCGATCTTCTTGGAGATCTATTCGATGTAATTGTTTTTGCGGTGTGTTTGTAGAGATCCGATGAATTGTGGGTTTATGATCAAGATTATCTATGAACAATATTTGATTCTTCTCTGAATTCTTATATGCATGATTTAATATCTTTGCAAGTCTCTTCGAATTATCAGTTTGGTTTGGCCTACTAGATTGATCTTTCTTACATTGGGAGAAGTGCTTACCTTTGGGTTCAATCTTGCGGTGTCCTTTCCCAGTGACAGCAGGCGCGGCAAGGCACATATTATATTGTTGCCATCAAGGATAAAAAGATGGTGTTTATATTATATTGCTTGAGTTTATCCCTCTACATCATGTCATCTTGCCTAATGCGTTACTCTGTTCTTATGAACTTAATACTCTAGATGCATGCTGGATAGCGGTCGATGTGTGGAGTAATAGTAGTAGATGCAGAATCGTTTCGGTCTACTTGTCACGGGCGTGATGCCTATGTTCATGATCATGCCTAGATATTCTCATAACTATGCGCTTTTCTATCAATTGCTCGACAGTAATTTGTTCACCCACCTTGAGATATGCTATCTTGAGAGAAGCCACTAGTGAAACCTATGGCCCCCCGGTCTACTTTACATCATATAAGTTTCCAATCTACAATTCTAGTTTACTATTTATTTTGCAATCTTTATTTTCCAATCTATATACCAAAAATACCAAAAATATTTATCTTATTATCTTTATCAGATCTCACTTTTGCAAGTGGTCGTGAAGGGATTGACAACCCCTTTATCGCATTGGTTGCAAGGTTCTTGATTGTTTGTGCAAGTACTAGGCGATTTGCGTGTAGTCTCCTACTGGATTGATACCTTGGTTCTCAAAAAAACTGAGGGAAATACTTATGCTACTTTTCTGCATCACCCTTTTCTCTTCAAGGGAAAACCAACGCGTGCTCAAGAGGTAGCAGGCGGCGAGGTTATCGCGCTCTCCTCCGATGACGAGGTCGAAGTCAGCGGCGCGGAGGGCATCGACGTGGGCCCCGAGGACGAGGAGATCGACATCAACGAGTGGAGGAGTGCCTTCCCCAACGACCCCGACGACGGCACCGGCCCGGACCCGGCTCGTGGCACACCGTACATGACAAGGAAGGATTGGCTCGACCTCTACTTCGACCGCAAGTAGTTTACCCTAGTTTAAATTTATGTTTTATGTTCGGTTATGCAAAACTATCTATGTTTATGTTTGAATGCATGCTACTTTCGGTTGAACCTACTTTTAACTTGATCAAATTGAAGCTTACAACGTTAAGTTTAGGGGATCGACTAGAAAAGGCCAACAATTGCTGGAGTATATATATCCACTAAGGGTTTTAGTCCGTCAACTTTTAAAGGATCGGCTAGAGATGGCCTTATGACTTGTTTATTTCAGTTCTTCACAATGTGATACTCTCTATGTGCAACTATTTGCCGTGCAGTCCAATTTCATCAATAACAGTTTCAACAATACCAGTATGAATTACGGCTTTTGGTTGCTGTTAAGGATATTGCAGTTAAGATGCCTTTTGTTTTTTAACAATAACTAGTGTACTTTAGACCTGCACAATACCAGTTTGAATGACTATTTGCTTGTTTTTAAATGTTATGCCTGATGCAGTTAACACACCTTTCCACTTCTTGTTTTGCTTAAGTAGCGTGCTTAAGCCTGCACACTGAAGCTGTCATTTGTAGATTATGCTGTCTACCATGGATATATTTGGTTGATGTTTATCCTGTTGTGCTTAACATGCCTTTATATGTACTCATGCAGGACAATATTGAGGACAGTGTTGTTTTCCATCGAGGTTAGTTTCATCGCATTGCTTATATGTACTCACTGTTCAGGATATCGGTAGCTGGTACCATATAGCCTGGGGCTGATAAGGGATTAATCGTCGAATCGGACATTTCACTGAATATATTTGTAACCCATTTATTAATAGGTTAACTAGGGCCATATTTAATATATCTAAGGCTAGATAACAACATGCATTGTATTGAATGACTAAATATGCAATCCCAGGCTACATAGCAACAAGGAAGAGTGTTACCTTAATATTCTGATGATGTCTAGATATACATGTAATAAAATCTTATATAATGGGATGGAGGGAGTGTTGAACTACATCATTTTTCAATTGTTGTTTAGCTTCTAATATTAACTTGGTGCTTTTAGATACATATATCATTGCCAAAGTTCCACACTTCGACCCTTTCTGGGGCAATGAGATATTCATGAACCAGTATCAAGTGAGGAAACTGATAAAGATTGTTATTAAAATGGGTCCAAAGACGTCAATTGAACTATTTGTTTACACTTAAGGCAAGACAACAGTGAACTGCAGGATGGTAAGTAAGAACCCTGTAGCCTTCTTTTGACTGCCCGTAATGAGTTGTGTTAGATGACAATGTCTGGATCTTTTTTCTTTTGCAGTGGATCCTGAAGCAGTTTACTCAAGAATACCTCTCAAACTACATGATTGGCGGCCGACCATCACAAGGGGTTGGACTAGAGTCCTGCATGCCTTATGCATCTAGGAGAGCACAATAGGGCCATTCCGCTTCACCTTGTTCTGCAACCGGAATGTCTGTCGCCTCTTTCTTTACCATCTGTAATAGTACAAGTATAGAACCCTGGTTCATCATTCTTTATTTGGTGCTTATGTAATTTTTAAACATATGTACCTGTGAATCGAATAATGCATTGGTTGTTTGAACCTGATGGATATGAATAAAGCTATAGCCTACTTTCAAGTTTAAATTAGGTACAATTTTAAATAGCAGCAATTAAATTAGGGCGAAATTACGGTGTGCAGGTCATTACGGCGCACACGGTTAATAAAGCACAGCGTGTGAGATATACATCATAATCCGACACGGTTCATGGAGAGGAAACACGTGTAATAATGCACACAGTTGCCGTTTGCAAAGCGTGTGTGATGTCAGACACTATCACATACGGCGCGGGAAAACTAAATGTGTGTGATTGTCTACCTATCGTACACGGTTTATAATCATGAACTGTTTGTGATGTGCCAGGCATCGTAAAACTCCCGTGCCTGGAATCTGCCTGGAAAACTCCCATGCCTGGAATCTGCCTGGTTTTAGATAAAACCACAAAACTCCGACTGCGATGGCAATGCGAGCACAAACGAGTAGCAAGGATGAAGCTTTTGGGATATTCGAGATATCGAAAACGGTTATATAGGGACAACTGTATGCATCAAGGCTCCCTATCCCCGACGGTTTCTGGGTCGTGTGGGAAGGACCCCCCTATCGCCGTCACTCACTAGGCGACGGTTCCAAATGCCGTCGTGGAAAGGGGTTAAAAACCGTTTGTATTGCACCGACGTGTACCAGTGACTCCCAGCTTATGTCATTGAAGAGATCAACAAATATTTGAGAAACTTCTTGTGGAGAAAATTTGGAATGGAGGATAGGGGAACAACTCTAATTGCATGGTCAAAGCTTTGTAAAGCAAAGCAACACAGAGGACTTGAATCTTAGATATTGCAGTACATAACAAGGCCCTTCTTATGAAAAACCTCTACAAATTTCTAAACGGAGCGGAAGTCCCATGGGTTAAACTCATCTAGGAAAAGTATTATCATTCAAATGCTCCAGTGGGAAAGTTAGAAGGATCCTTCTGGTGGAAATCCCATATCATCCTCTTGAATGAGTTTAAGCTGGCTAGTAGTTACACAGTCATGTGTGGACAAATTGTACTTTTCTAGATGGATAAGTGGGAAGGAGAGCCATTGCAACAAAAATTTCCTAAACTGCACTCTTTTGCAATTGATGGGACTTTATCATTACAAAACTTTTGTGCCACTCAGGACGAGCGAGAACACTTTCATCTGCCCATGTCCACTGAAGCATATGAACAGTTCAACGAACTAGGGGAAATCATCCCTCAGCTGAGCCCATTTAGGAAGGATAGATGGATCTGAAATGGTTCAGTAAACAAATACTCTTCTATGCAAATGTACAAGCATCTGATGGGAGAAAAGGAGGAACACCTATCTTCAAAATCATTTGGGGTAGCTCTAGCAGACTAAAACATAAAATCTTCTTCTGGTCGGTTGATCACTGTAGAATCAACACTAGATCATTACTCAAGAGGAAATGAATGCATCTAGAACACCTATAGTGTCCTAACCGCAATCATATGGCAGAGGAAACCACTATGCATCTATTGTGGGATTGTGACTTTGCTTAAGACTGCTAGAATTCCCTGATCCCTGACAAAAGGAGAGGAACATATGTATGAAGAAACCACATTTTCTATGGAGCTTCTGCCAAAACAATTCGCCATAGAAGTTGTTATTTTGGGGTGCTGGAATATTTGGATTCAGAGAAATGGACAAATCTTCAGAGATTAGCAACAATCAATTCAAGCATGGAGGTTCTATCTTAAACAAGATCTTAAGCTTCTAAGATTCAAGATAAAGGAGAATCATGTGAAGAGTTTCTCTCAGTGGATAGACAATAATTTATAAATATATGACTCAAATCCCTAGAGGAGGCATTGGCTAGCTGCCATCTTAGCTACTTGGCCTTTTAAGGGCATCTTCAATGGCGACCCACAAATTTCCTCTCACATCTATCTGTGGACAGGTGGGCCAGTCCACAGAAACAGATGCGGGAGCCAGTCATCCAACGCTATCTTGTATATGTCCGCCAGTAAAGGGCAATTTAAAATTCAAGTTTAGTCTGATTCACACAACGCGCCGGACCACACTAGCACCGGATCGCATGCTCAATGACAGCCAAAAAGAGGCAAGTATGCTTAGTTTTTGCATGCCCGAGTCTAAAAGAACATCAGTCTGGCAGTCCATGCAATTTTTTGCCCTGCCAGATCAACGCCCAATGATCTACTCCCCAATCTAAGTGTCATCGCCGCTGCGTAGGTAGCCTCCACATCCGCCTGTGCTTCGTCCTCATCATTCGCCGCTAGACCGATCTTTCTACCGCTGCAACATCTGGTAGCGGACGGTTTGCACGATCATTCGTGCATTGGCATCCAAAGAGTCCAGATTCAAGGTCAACATCTTAGCATCCTCCGCATTGGCGGCGATCTTCAACTTCTTTTCCTCAAGCAAAGCCTTCCTCTCTTCGATCATGGTCCTCCTATCTTCGAGCTTGAGCTTCTTGTCCGTCACCTCCATCAACAATTTGAACCTATCTGCCTTTTTCTCCTCCTTGAGGTCCGAACGCTTCACGCATGCCTCGTCCTTCTTCGACATGTCCTCAAACCTCTCCATCAGCTTGGCCGTCGCACCTTGTTGTTTCGCCCTCTCCGCCCGCCGTTCGCGCCCAGACGAGTTGCGGTGAAGAATACTCGGAGAAGAGCGGTGTCAAATTTACGTCGATGATGTAAGGCACCTTTCTGGCAGTGTTTCAAGATGCATGGAGGCGTAGAACTACGGAGGATTGTAATGCTCCGGCCACGGCGCCGTCTTTAGTGTGGGCGCGCCCGTTTGGGCACCGCGCCCTCCGTTGTGACATCCGGCATGAGCGCCATGACCGCCGCCACCACCACACCCACCGGCGGCCATCCGCTTCTTGAGGTTCTCCTCCTTTGCGGCCTTCGCCTTCATGCGGCGAGTTCGCCGTGTAGCCGAGCTAATCTTCCGGGCAAGCGTGATGCTCGGATCCTCCGGTACCGCCGCCACCTCCATCTCTGACAGGTTCTCCCCCTATCCACGCGTCGGCAGCAAGAAGGGGGTGGGAGAAAAGGGCAGGAATTGGGTGGAGAGCGGCGGGCATGGAAGAAGAGAGTGGAAGATTTTGGCGCAAAAACAGTGTGGGTTGCTACAAAAGCGCAGGCTCGCCTTCCTTTTGGGTGGGTCAGGAGTCAGAGTGTGCGACATTTAGCGTGTCCAGACTCCCGCAACACCCCCCTTCCCCCATGGTTGGTTCCGATTTGCGGGAAAATCATGGTCCGGACCGCGCCATGGACCGATACACGACCGCGTTAGATGGCTTCCGCGGCTCAGGCATATGCGGATAGCTTGAGGGTCGCCGTTGGAGATGCCGTAAGGCCTTTTTTTTGCTTTTTTTCTGCTTCTTCCTTCACTCTGTAACGTACTGTTTTCTTTGTTATTTATAAAATATACCGTAAAAGTATTCTTCTACGGTTTGCAGGTAAAGAAAAGAAAGAACAACGAACTAAACAGAACTGAAATACTAGGACAGAAGGACCGCCCCTCCTGCCCCCCTCATGGGCCGGCCGTGATTGCATGCAATTTTAGTTATTCTTGTATGTGTCAAAGTTTGAATTCCATTCCATAAAAAAACTCGGTAAAATAACACTGATGCTGAGTTGCCAAAGTTTGTCTAAAAAATGCGGCTGAGTTGACACTGTGAGATCACCGATCACTTCCGACCCCTAATTAGCGGTCTAATACAAATTGTATATCGACCTATACTAACATCTACTAGCAGACATAAATTATTGCCTATCATCATTTTATACGGAGTATCACTATTATATTTGCATTGTACTCATACTTTTATGAACCATCTAGCACACACGTACTCTTGAAAATCGTTAAGTAATTCAGGTGCGGACCTCCAAGTGAGGACAGTCCTTGGTTAGTTAATTGCTACTCTATGCTTGACACTACGATTTGGGCGTGGGGTAATGATACCACAACCTACAAAGGGTAACTACACCGGAGTGGCGGCAGCATTTTTACCTCTCCGTAAGATGTTCTTCGCCGAGGGTTCATCCGTCGGCTCACTGAGGCAGTCAAACTCGAACGCATAAATGCATCCGAGGTTCATCGTCTGCGTGTTTACCCGGCCTAAAGGCCGTGCCGCCTTGAGTTCTTTACAGTTTTACCTCAGGTCTTTTTCACGTACTCCGATCAACTCCTAGTGAGTCGGTCAAGCGAGTGAGGTAAAAACCGTAAAGCGGCTGCCCTCGTGCAGACCACGTACCGATGCGCATATACTTTTGCTCCCTTTGCCGCCCCTGCGCTTTTGGCGTTGCATTGAATCTTATCCCAGCTTTCGCCACAGATTGCACCTCGCGCGCGCGCGCTTTACCGCTTTTCGCCTCTCGGTGGTCTTGTTTTTTACCCGCTTATCTTTATCTTTTCCGACTGCAAAACCATGGCGAAAGCTGCTTCGTTTGGGTGGCCGTGGCAGCTTGCTCGTCTCTGGGCTGCCACTGGCAGCTTGCGAGATGATCATGAAAGATAGTTTACGTCCCATGATCCATGATGGCTTGCGACGGTGACCACTCTAAACGAGCACGCACGCAGCCACTGTTGCACCCGGCGACAAAAGGGACGGGCTAGTGCTCGCCGGAGGCCGGAATGCTCGGAACCATTAAAAACTGGGCCTGTTAATTGGATCTCTCGCGCCTTTGTGGTGGTGCATGGTAAAGATTTGCACGCCAGCCAATGCAGAAGAGCACCACACGACCACTCACCCGAGCGGCAACGCTTCCTCAGACGAACACCAAGCCGGTACGTCCACGTAAAGAAGAGGGTAAATTTTACGAAGAGGACAAGTGCTACGCTCCACACAGACACAGGCAAGCAGCACATCAGGCTCCAGGCACGAAACAGAGGCCGTTAAGGTGCGGGTAGATTGGGCTTCTGACATACTAGTACATGTGTGGCCAGCACAAGGAGGACATTTCGCTGTGCAGGTATGGCGGCCCTGCGCCGTATCCAGAGGCCACTTGGTATGGTAGCACCAACGGCACATGGAAAACCTTGACGAAATTGGACTCAGCCATGCCAAATTCGTCTCGTCTGATCGGCAGAGCATGATTTGCGCAGTGGTTGGTGGCTGACCAGCCTTGCAGAGATTCTATTATCTCAGACCATGGCATGAGGCACGCAGCGGCCAGGAGAACATCTGGTCCAGGAGAAACACTGTGCCTCTTGCGATCGCCGGGAGGTGGATAGGACTGTAGGCGCATGCGACGATCGGGAGCGCGCGTGCACGCACATTGGCACTGCACCGCGAGATTTGGATCTCTCTTCCTCGTAGCGCTCCTGTAGCAACAGCGCGGCCGTACAATAACGGCGGCAAAAGAACGGAGCAGGTTCGGGCGAGATGGATCGCAACGAGGCTCGAATCATTGAGGCGTGGAATGCTGCTGCTGCGGCGTGCGAACCGTTAGGCCCATGGTGCACTGGACATTCCTCTACACTATTTTCGCACGAATTTCCAAAGGTGTTTTGATTCCTCTGTTTTTTCCTGGCGGTGATTTCCACTGTTTTGGTGACTTTTTTGAACTTTGTAGAAGATGGGAAGCGTAGCTAATTCTGTTCACAATATCTATATGTTAGTTGACTAGATTTACAATTTGGGTAAGTCAATTTTGTGGAAGGAGAACGGACGGAGGAGGTAGAAAGCTCAAGGAAGAAGAAAGAAGAACGGACATTGGATCTTTCATCTAATGACCTAAAAAATCGATTTACCCAGAATAAATATCTGGTAGACATACATATAACCAGTCTCAATTTTGTTTTCCTTTTGAGAATGGAAACGCTCGTAAATATTCGAACGACAGATTTTGTTTTGTTTTGTTTTGAGGGGTATTTGAAAGACAAGGTGTTATCATCAGTGGGAGCAAGTGGCGCAACCGGCCCATTAGAACCTACACATCCGGTTTTGCGAACCTTCTAGAAGGATCCTGACTGATTTTGGAAGGAATCTTTGGGGGGGGGGGGGGGGTCCTAATTTTCCTTTGCAGGTTTATTTGGGGTTTTATTTTATTTTTCTTTGAAAAAACAAAATTTCTAAAAAATATTAATTATTTCAAAACAAATCAAAAATTTAAAGGACATCTACATTTTATTAAATATTCATTTTATGCAAATTTTTGTAAATTTGTCTTTTTTACCTTTACAACAAATGTATGCAAATAAAAAAATTGAAAAAAGGTATACATTTTGCAAAACAATATTCACATTTTAAAAAATTGTTCACTTTAAAAAAAGTATTCGCATGTTAAATAATGTTTGAATTTTAAAAAATAAATATTTTTTTAAAATCACGTTTTCTAAAAATATTTCAAAATTCTATACACTTCTTTCAAAAAAATGGTGTTTGCGAAAGAAAATAAGAAAAACAGCCCATATAATATTCAGATCGCTACAGCATCCTAGTCGCCATAGTGCATTAATGAGTCGGCCAAGATATGGTATTCACCTGTGGGGGATCCCGACAATTAGACGCATGAAGCATCATATTGGACCTCCCAGTTGCTAAAGCAATAGTAAACTGGTGCTTGGGATGAAGACCTCGTTAGGAATAATTTCTGGCATATTGATGCGGAAAGAATTCTACAAATCCCGATTCATCACCAGTAGAAGATTACATTGCATGGCACCTTACTAAGCCAGGGATCTTCAGTGTGAGATCGGCCTATTATAGGCAGTGAGAGGACAGCTACTTGAGTCAGACTCCTTCATATGGTCTTAGTGGTTCTTCGTCTCATCCAATCTGGAAGAAAACATGAAACTTGCAAATGCCTGGTAAGGTCAAAAAATTTATATGGAGGTGGATGCATAATGCGATACCTTGCATGGGAGTCCTAGCAAACAGGCATATAGCAACTTCAGGTCAATGTCCGGTGTGCCAGATGCAGGTTGAGGACGTGGCCCATGCACTATTCGCATGCAGCAGACCAGAGGAGGTTTGGAGATCACCCGGACTATACGAAATCATTGCATGCGCATGTATTCCTCATCGATCAGGGGCATAGATCCTTGAGAGTTTACTCTGCGAACCAGCTAATCAGGTGCAGTACATGGACGTGATCCAATTACCAGAGATAATTGCAGCCGCTAGTTGGTATTTGTGGTGGCAGCGGCGCCAAGTGTCGAAGAACGAAGAAAAAGTCCACACACCCGAGCGAACAGGCCCGACAATTCATGCACTTACGTTGAACTTTGTCCGAGCAAATGGAAAGCCTAACCCTGTTGCACGCATGAACAGATGGAGAAAACCATTGTTTGGGCCAAGTGATTTTGAATGTCAACGCATCCTTTTCTGAAGAGGATCATACAGGTTCATATGGTGTTGTTATCAGGGATCACCTGTTCATCGGTGCTTCCACCGCAAAACTGGAGCATTCAGGTAATATTGTATCAGCAGAAGCAGCGACTCTAGCAGACGGACTAAAACTAGCTGCAAATCTTGGCATTAATTCGCTCCTGCTGCAGATGGACAACTTGATTGTGGTGGAATCTCTAAACACGGACTATAGTCATTCTATGGTAGGTGGTCCTTTACTTGATATTTGTCGTAGTTTTATGGAAGATTTCGGGAAGGTTTTATCGAGCATTGTAATAGGGAATCTAATATGGTAACGCATGTGCTAGCTCAGCAGGGATGTGTTGATCCTCCTACTCTGTGGTGGGACACCCCCTAGTTTTATTGCTAGTTTTCTAGCACACGATGTAAGTGTTATTTGAATTAATAAAGCTAGCCATGAAGGCCTCCCTGTAAAAAAGCAATAGTAAACTGCTAAAATTTGTTTTTTTTTTGCGGGGAGCTAAAATTTGTTATAATGATACTAATAGGGCGTGTACATTCCCTCGGAGAGCCTCCTAGCGTAAATGTTTCCTGTGAGAGTGACGAACGAGTGAATGCTCTCCTTCGCCACAAGGGGGCATCTATGCACATCACATCTGTGTCTAGATTCCAAACGAGCCACCTCCGCATGCGAGTGGGAAAACAATGGAATAGGCTAGGCCCAACTAGGCGCCTTTTACAAATAGTTGCCATCTATAAAAACAAATATTTTGTGATAACTAAAAAAGGCAGAAAAATGCATGAATTTGTCAGGATGAAAAATGCATAAAATTGCCATCGCAAAACAATAATAATAAACCAAGACAAAGGATGCATAAATATGCAAGAACGAAAATGAAAAAACTTTTGAGGGACCCTAAAAAGACAAAAAATAATGCATAAATTTGCCAGAACAAACCGTAGGCCCATGTTGGACTCGACATTTTTGTAGTATTTTCACACGAATTTCAAAGGTATAAGATTCCCCTGTTTTGGTGGCTATGACTACTTGAACCATGTAGAAGATAGGAAACATAGTGAAATACTCAAATTAGGTGTGTGCTTCGGGCTTCCGCATTTCAATTTTTCACTAACATAAACCCTCTCAATAAAAAGGCCTCAATGTGGTTTAGGTCCAAGGAATGTTAGTATGGCATCCTGGTAGGTTAGTGCAATAGCAATATTCACCAGTATGATGTCTCGCTTAAGCCTCGACCACAGTGTTTACTTTGGCGGGCCTGCCCAACAATGCGTTTTCAGAAAGCTTATATGGACCGGTTTTAGGAACCATCCGCCCAGCTTTAGGAACGTTCCACAAGGTTTTTTCTATATTTTCCCTAATGTTATTTATTGGTTTTCTATTGGTTTGGTGTTGGTTTTACTATTTTCCTACATTTATAAATACATGTCATCTTTTACAAATACACGTTGAACATTTCTGGGGTCCACGATGAAGAACATTTAATCAAATACACATTTAATATTTGTAAAGTGCACATTTAGCATTTTTATAATACACAATAAAGATTCGTAAACACACAGAGAATATATTTTTAAATATGAACAAATTTGAAAACGTGAGAACACTTTTTTAAGTGTTTATGATCTTTTTGAATGGCACAAACATTTTATATAGGTTATGAACATTTATTAAAAAAATTACAGAAAATTTTCAAAATTTTATGAACATTTATTAAAACTGTCATAAAAATATTTTAAGCGTGTGACTTTTAAAAACTCCGGAACATATTTTGAATGCTATGAACATTTTTCAAAATATTACACCGGCAATTTCATAAATTGTCATGTTCTCAAATTTTTTATGAAAATATTTTAAAATGTGTGAATATTTTTTAGTAGAAGATCGATTTTTTATAATATACAATGAAATATTTTTCAATAAATGATTGATAATTTTTAATGAATATGTAAAAAATATAATAGAAGATAATTAATTTTTTATCACACAGTGAAACATTTTCAAACATACGATAAACATTTACTAAGCTCACTTTTTTGGACAATAAACATTTATAGTTCTTCTAAGATGTCCCCAAACTATATCTAGAACATTTTTAAAAAATTGAAGAAAAAAAGGGAATGGATAAATTGTACATATAGTTCCTTCTGAGACTCTCAAAGCTTTTTGTGACACCGTCACAATGGTTATAGGGACGAAGGTAAGGTCAGCGGGTTGTTCTAACCAAATATGACGGGCAACCCCCAAACTAAGTGCATCCTTTGCGCGGTTGTTAGACTCAATATTCGAGGTTCTAAACTCATGCTTAAAATACTTGCATAGTGTAAGGCAGACGCATGCTTCTTCTGCGATGGGTCTAGCCCATTTTTTTTGGGGGCGGGGGGGGGGGGGGGGGGGGCTCTTGTGGTAATGGCACGGAAATATCCTATTAACCACTCATTGTGTCGTAAAAAATGTTAAGGCCTCACATAGAGTTGGTGAGCGAGCGGTTTAACTGGGCCGGCTTGTTACGGTGTTCAACCGATCCCGGTTTTGGCAACCTTCTATGACGTTCTTGACCAAATTTTTACTGATTTTGGAAATCTTCTAGAAGGTTCCTGAGTCTGTTCCTCTTTTTTGTTATAGGTTACTTTTGTTTTCTTCTTGGATTTTCTATTTATCATTTTTTTCTTTTCATATTTTTGTTTCTTTTTTCAAAAATAATTAATTTCGGAAAATGTTCAGTATATTTAAAAATTGTTTGTCAAGATGTTCAACCGATCCCGGTTTTGGCAACCTTCTCTGACGTTCTTGACCAAATTTTTACTGATTTTGGAAATCTTCTAGAAGGTTCCTGAGTCTGTTCCTCTTTTTCGTTTCTTTATAGGTTATTTTTGTTTTCTTCTTGGATTTTCTATTTATCATTTTTCTTTTCTTTTCATATTTTTGTTTCTTTTTTCAAAAACAATTAATTTTGGAAAATGTTCAGTATATTGAAAAAAAAATTGTCGTTTGAAAATGTTCTTGTTTTTTCAAAAATTGATCACAAATTTTAAAAGTTTTCATATTTCAAAAAAAAATCTCATTCTTCAATTTTTTTTTGGAATTTCCAACCAAATGTTTGGACCAAAAAAACGTTCAGCAATTTCAAAACATGTTCAGAGAATTTAAAAAATGTTATTATTTTCAAAAAAATGGTATTTCGAGAACTGTTCATTATTTTATAAAACATATATTGTTCGTGTTTTACGATTTATTTATTGATGTTTCATATATTATTCACGTTTTCAAATTTTGTTCACCATTTTCACTTTAAAATGTGCACTTTTTCTAAAAAAACAAAAACGCTAAGAAAAACTTCAGTACCATGCCACTTGAGTTAGTCGCCCGTGACAGATCACTACATAGGTCGTCTCAGTTGGAGCTGCATGTGCGTTGACGTAACTATTTGCCGCATCGAGCGGCAAATAGGAGCTCCCAATGCCACATTAGGTCTCACAATAGGTGAGTTTTGGACGCTCCAAGAAATGTTAGCCAGTTAGAAGCTAAATCATTCCTATCTCGCAAAAAGGGTATATTAGTGTGCGGATTTTGGTGTTCGCTGATCTCTGGATCTGGTGAGTTCTTCGTTTCCCTGGCCGATCGTCAGTGCATTGGCATCTGGATTATGTGGGGGATTTTGTGCTTTGGATGTGCTTCTCGTGGCGAAGGCGATGTCATGTTCCTCGAGCGTTTTTCCCCTGTCTTCGTCTTCGTCGCGGTAAGGTGGCTCTGGCCTTGCTATGGATTGCTGGGGGCTGTGTGGCAGATAGCGCTGCATGTAAAGTGGTGTTTCGTGGGCTCCAGATCTTCTCTGTGCTTGCCTGTGACAGCGTTTTGAGATGCTAATCTATTCTGAAGCCGGCTGCAGTGGTGTTGCAGTGCCGATCTGGCCTATTTTCGGCGTGCTAGTCCTATGGGACCGAAGGTGAGGACTTCCCGTCCGTCAACAGTCTGGTTGCGTATCCAAGGATCTCGCCGGCTCCAGGAGGGAGCGGCGGCGGCGGCGGCGACACGCCCTCACCTCACGCTGAGGATTGTGCTGGTTCGGTTCCTCGAGGACTTTGGTGTAATTTCCTTTCTTTGTGGGGTGCGTTGTACCACTGCTTGTGCGTTAATATAGTCTGGGGTCTTTTTTGCAAAAAAGGACGGGACACTGGATTGAACGAACCATTCCCTAGAATGGGTTCGATCGAGCGAGCCAAATCTAGGGATTTTTTTGGCAGCTAGGTGCAAGATATGGGGGCGCCCCGGCGTCCGCCATGTCGGACTTAACAGCCCGACACCACCGCAAATTGCACCAAATTCACCAAACTCTTCCTCCTGCTCCCGCCGCCCTCCTACCTTTCCCGCCCCGAGCCACCGTCGCCCGCCACCTTGCTCCCCATCCTCATCACCGGTCGCGATCCAACTCCCTAGATGTCGTCCAGCCCGTCCCCGGCCGCCACGACAGAGACTACGTCCGCCTCGTCCGTCGACGTCCCTTCCTCGGCTTCGTCGTGCAAGGCAAAGAATGTCATCCGGAAGATGCGGCTAGGCCGCCAGCGAGAGAGGGAAGCGGCGGCGGTGCAGGGAGGTGGAGACATGGGTGAGCAGCTGTCTCCCCCGCCGCTCCCGGAACCCCGCACCCGAGCTCCGACGCAGATTATGCCGTCCGGCCACGTTGGGACATAGGATGATCCGACGGCCGGCTAGGCCATTCCGGAGAGCTTTCTGCCCATGCAGATGCCAGAGATGGACGTATGTGACCTGTCGCATCTCGTTCGGGGGTGGATGAGCATGGGGATCGGTTGCGCCCGGGATGCCCACGACCTGTTCGACGGAGTGACAAACAAGGGTCGGTATGTTTTTGTTGCATACGACATGTTCAATGTTTTGCATAAACCACTAGTTCATTTCAGATGTGTGACGAATGGTTGCAAACCATGATCATCTAGGAGGCATTCATGTCGAACATGATCAATGACAATGAAGGTCCGACCCAAATGGACTGCCAATTAGGGGGCAACGCATTTGAAGTTGGGACAACACCCGATCCCAATCCGAGCAAGAAGAAAAGGAAGGACAAGACGACGAAGGCAAGTGGTCCGACTTTTGAGGAAATCTTGTTGGTCAAAGCTTGGTTGATCACAACAATTGATCTAATATGCGGCACCGAGCAAAAGGGCAAGAAGTATTGGAGAAGATTTGGAAGGAGTATCACGAACAAAAGGAGTATGTGGAGCCGCATCCTGTCGTGACCAACCGTAAATGTGGCATCTCTCCAACATCGATGGGAGATCATTCAAGGGAAAGTGAACAATTACGTCGGCTACTACTCACAGGTGACCACCAAACGCTCTTAAAGTGGGATGGGAGTGGCAACTCACGTAAGCTCAATTGTTTCATCTTGTCATCATTTTCATATGCTTCTTGTGTTTGCATTCTCGTGCTCATACATATGTTGTTTGCTAGACGGCGGTGTCGGCCACTTTGTATCACGAGACGGAGAAGAAGTCGTTTGCTTTTAACCATTATTTGACCATATTGAATGGAGTGCCAAAATAGACACAACTTGTGGCTGATCTCAAAGTCGTCAAGAAGAGAAATGATTGCTCAAGCTCCCACCAATCAATTGGGTTGGATGATGAAGACAACAATGTTTTCGTCGAGAAAGAAAGAGCCACCGTGCCAAAAGATAACTGATAAGTCATGGGAAACGAGTGGGAGAAGGCAAGGTCCTCCCTTGAC
Source organism: Triticum aestivum (assembly GCF_018294505.1). Lineage (NCBI taxonomy): Eukaryota > Viridiplantae > Streptophyta > Magnoliopsida > Poales > Poaceae > Triticum > Triticum aestivum. The sequence continues at coordinate 351,484,301 of NC_057811.1, read as the reverse complement.
GCTGCAGCTACAAAAATACCGTCCACATGGACGGTCATTTTTTCGGCAAGGGAGAACAAGAAAGAGGAGAGGTACAAGCTCATGTTGGATGCGTAGAAGGCGAGGATGGAATGGGACCGTAAGAGGGCAGAGAAGAAGCTGGAAATTGAGAGGGAGAAGATCGAGTTAGAGAAGCAAGAGGCGGCGATCAAATGGGAACTCGAGAAGGTCAAGACATTTGGAGAGATTGAGCTTGAGAAGGAGAGGTTGCAACTAGTACGGGACGCGGAGGATGCGAAAATCATGTTGGCGGATGAAAACCTATTGGATGAGCATGCAAAGAAGTTGTTTGCGGATAAGAGGAAAGAGATCAACGAGCGTAGGGAGTACGAGGCGGTGAGGGCGGCTGTGGCAGCGGCAGCGGAGCATGCGGCCATGATGCAGACGGAGCAAGCAACCCGGGTGCAGGTTGAGCATGAGGCAAGGATGCGGGCAGAGCAAGACGCAAGCATGGGCTCGAAGTAGGTGGCATGGATGGCGCCCAGACAGTGATCTGACAAGTGAGCCATCCGTCATGCTCGGACATAAATTTTATTTTGGCATGTCCGGTTTGTTGACCTATGATTTGCTTTACGTTGATTCGATATGTTGAATTCGGACACTTTCTATCGTATGATCGACGTGCATGGATTTCATGGATTTAAGGATTGACATTTAAGGTATGTGGATGTGCGACGCAAGATGTGATGGGTCTACGGGCACCATCCGCGGATGCGTCCCTATGCTCCCGCACGCATAAGGAGCCGGATTTGCAAGTCCGGTTGTATATTAGATGCTCTAAGAGAATCTATAGCCAGACCACTCAAACTCGTCTAAAACGCCCAGGCAGGCCGCCCGGTCACTGCCCGGGGTCATGATTTTTTGACCCAGACGGGCCTCTCAAACGCCCGGGCTGACCGACACCCCCATATCCAGCCCAAATATGGGGTGGATATGGGGGCGCGCGCCACGTCGGCCACGGCCCACGCTGGCCCACCCGACCCCACATAAAATCCTCCCCATCCGCTCGCCGGACCAAACCTTAGCCACTTCACTCCCTCCACTCCACTCCCCTCCGCCACCCAAGCTCGTCTCCGGCTCCTTCCGGTCCTCTCCGGCATGGCAAGCAGCGGATACGAGTCCTTCACCTCCAAATCCGTCGACCCCGAGCTCATCCCGCGCCGCCCTGAGGAGGAGATGGTCGTCCGGCTTGCGTTCCGCTGCGCCCGGGAGGAGGCCCGTGGACGGCTGCGCTCGGACTCCATCCGTCGGGAATCCATTGGTTCCGCCCAAGTGGGGCATGGATCCGGCGCTAGGCCAGCCATAGATGCCTCGCCGGAGGCCGTGCGGTCCATGTGGCGTCCGAACGCGTTGACGGACACGCAACCCCTCTGGTGGCGTGCCGAGCATCGGGACGCACCATGGGCCTCGTCCGACGAGACCATGGCATGGCGTGCCCGCCGTGCAAGGCACCGGGCGCGGGAGGCGGCGACAGCCCTCGCGGCGACGTATGTCGGTGAGGCGGAGTCGCATTCTCTGGCGCCCCGTATGGCGCATCAATCGGGGCACCACAACCACATCGTGGTTGACGTCGGTGGCTCGTCCCCGGATGGATCCATCATCGATCTGATGCACACCGGCACCGTTCGGGTTCCGGTCTCTGACGAGGAAGAGTAGGACATGGGGGACAGCGTGGCCTTGAGTCCCATGAGCCAGCTCGTGTCCCATGCCCTACCCTACCTTGCCGGCGACCAGGCCAACACTCTGAGGAGCGCAGCCGGCCGCCAGACATGGCCAGGGCGGAACCAGACGAGCTCCGCGTAGATTAGGTTTCACGTTGCATGTAATAATATGAATTTGAGGTTTCTAATGTGAGGTATCCAGATGTGGAATGCGTTTTTTGAGGGGTGACCGATCACTGTCCGCGGACGCGTCCGGGCGCGTCCGTGCGCATATATGGAGCAGGATTTGCAAGTCCGGTTGTATATTACTACCTCCGTCCTGGTTTATTGGCCCTCTTAGTTTTTTGTGCCAAATTTTGACTATATATTTAACTAAGAAAATAATAATGCATGTGACCAAAAATTATATAGTTGGATTCGTATTTGAACATAGTTTGTACTGATATTATTTTTTGTTACATGCATTAACATTTTGTTAGTTAAATTTAAGGTCAATTTTTTTTCGAGGGTACACCTTAGCTTTATAGAAGAGAGAATAATATGTACAAGAGATAATAATTACGCTAGTTAGGTGTCACAAGTCGACCCTAACCAAGCCTCCACCCCACTCCCTCATGCTACTTGACTACTCTGATACTAGTTGTCCTCCAAATGCTCCTGCCATGGTCCAAGTCCTCAAATCGTCGAAGATCATGTCCACCATATCCCACTTGTTCTTGATCTGGCCCGAGCCGAACACCCTCACGTTCCTCTGTTTCCATAGTGTCTAGCAGATTAGCATCACGAATGTGTCAAATCCTCTCCGAGTTTGCTTATGTATTCGTTTCCTAGCTGTCGTCCCCTATTGCACCAATCGTGAGTCATTTGTTGGGCATAGCTCCATCCTCAAACCCATCCTGGCAATGCAACGATACCACACTTGCCGCGAGAACACACACTGCTGCAATATGTGGTCAACCGTGTCCTCCTCCTGGTCACATAAGTAGCATTTTGACGTTTGATCTTGCAAACCATGCCTCGTCCTTCTATCCGACGTCCACGGACGGTATTGCACTGCCAGCCACATGAAGATCTTACACGCAAGTGGTGCCCAACATTTCCAGATGGCTCCGAAAGAGTGGAATCTCACTCCTCCCCCACATAGCATCTTGTAGGCTGATGATGCTGTGTAGACTCATGTCCCGTTCCAAGCCCAGATGGGGCGGCCCTCTATCTGATCATTCAATTGAACCTCCGTAATGATCTCCCAAAGTCCGATGAACTGGGTTAAACCCTCTGTGCATAGGTTACCCACTATGTCGTTCATCCATGCATGCATGCATGCACATAGCATCTCGTACCAGGCTTCTGTTGGCCACTTGCGTACGAACCGTCGCCACAACCAAAGGGGCAATATCTGTAATGGTTGTGCCCTATAGCCATCGATCTTTCCAAGACAATGTTTTGTCTCCCGATCCAACCTTTCATTTAACTAGACTCCCAAAAGCTTGGTCCACCTTTTTGTCCGCGGTCAAGTTGAGACCTTGCCAAGGCTTGGATGCGTTCGTGCGTCGGAGCCATTCCCATCTTAGTCTTAGGGCAATGCCATGCTTACATAAGTCAATGACGCCCAATCCTCCCATGTGTTTTGGCCTACATACCCTGGTCCAGGATACCACATATTTGCCACCACTCAGTTCCTCTGTCCCGGCCCAAAAGAAGGCCCAAAAGCCTTTGTCCACTCTTTCTATAGCCCATTTTGGCGCTTCCGCAATCATGAGATGATGAGTGCCCCGCACCCTCATGACTTGGTTGACAAGGATAAGCCTCCCAGGTCTAGTCACCAAGCCCCTTTGCCATACTGGCAAGATGTGTAGTGCCGCATCCACAATCGGCTGCCACTCAGATCTTTTCAGTTGTCTTATGCTTAGCTGGAGCCCTAGGTATTTGCACGGGAAAGTGGCAATCTTCCATGGTAGTGCCGACTTGACAAGCTCCTCATCCTCAGTCTCTGCCCGGATCATGATTGCCGCTAATTTGGCAAAGTTCACTTTAAGACCAGATGCCACTCCGAAGATGGTGAGAGTTTCCTTAACGAACAGGAGGTCTGGCCATGTTGGCTTGATGAAGAGCACCACATCATCAGCGTACAATGACAGGCGCTCCATCAGGCCACATCCATTGATGGTACTCGCCACTCGACCCTCATGCGCCTTGACAATGATTGCCGTAAGAACATCCATGGCAATAACGAAAAGCAAAGGGGAGGTCAATGAAGGAAATATGCCCTAGAGGCAATAATAAAGTTATTATTTATTTCCTTATTTCATGAAAAATGTTTATTATTCATGCTAGAATTGTATTAACCGGAAACTTAGTACATGTGTGAATACATAGACAAACAGAGTGTCACTAGTATGCCTCTACTTGACTAGCTCGTTGAATCAAAGATGGTTAAGTTTCCTAGCCATAGACATGAGTTGTCATTTGATTAACGGGATCACATCATTAGAGAATGATGTGATTGACTTGACCCATTCCGTTAGCTTAGCACTTGATCGTTTAGTATGTTGATACTGCTTTCTTCATGACTTATACATGTTCCTATGACTATGAGATCATGCAACTCCTGAATACCGGAGGAACACTTTGTGTGCTACCAAACGTCACAACGTAATTGGGTGATTATAAAGGTGCTCTACAGGTGTCTCCGATGGTACATGTTGAGTTGGCATAGATCGAGATTAGGATTTGTCACTCCGATTGCCGGAGAGGTATCTCTGGGCCCTCTCGGTAATGCACATCACTATAAGCCTTGCAAGCAATGTAACTAATGAGTTAGTTGCGGGATGATGCATTACGGAACGAGTAAAGAGACTTGCCGGTAACGAGATTGAACTAGGTATTGAGATACCGACGATCGAATCTCGGGCAAGTAACATACCAATGACAAAGGGAACAACGTATGTTGTTATGCGGTTTGACCGATAAAGATCTTCGTAGAATATGTGGGAGCCAATATGAGCATCCAGGTTCCGCAATTGGTTATTGACCGGAGACGTGTCTCGGTCATGTCTACATAGTTCTCGAACCCGTAGGGTCCGCACGCTTCGGCGACGATCGGTATTATGAGTTTTGTGTTTTCATGTAACGAAGGTAGTTTGGAGTCCCGGATATGATCACAGATATGACGAGGAGTCATGAAAAATGGTCGAGACGTAAAGATCGATATATTGGACGACTATGTTCGGACACCGGAAGTGTTTCGGGAGGTTTCAGACATATAGCGGAGTACCGGGGGGTTACCGGAACCCCCCGGGGAGTATATTGGGCGTAATGGGCCCTAGTGGGAGAAGAGGAGGGGCGGCCAGGGCAGCCGCGCGCCCCCTCCCCCTCTAGTCTGAATTGGACAAGGAGGGGGGCGGCGCCCCCCTTTCCTTCTCTCCTTCTCTCCCTTCCTTCTCCTCTCCTACTCCTAATTGGAAGGGGGAGTCCTACTCCCGATGGGAGTAGGAATCCTCATGGGGCGCGCCATAGGAGGCCGGCCCCCTCCCCCTCCTCCACTCTTTATATACGTGGAGGGGGGCACCCCTTGGAGACACAACAATTGATCATTGATCCCTTAGCCGTGTGCGGTGCCCCCCTCCACCATAATCCACCTCGGTAATATCGTAGCGGTGCTTAGGCGAAGCCCTGCGTCGGTAGCATCATCATCACCGTCATCACGCCGTCGTGCTGACGAAACTCTCCGGCAAAGCTCTACTGGACCGTGAGTTCGCGGGACGTCTCCGAGCTGAACGTGTGCAGAACACGGAGGTGTCGTACGTTCGGTACTGAGGATCGGTCGATCGTGAAGACGTACGACTACATCAACCGCGTTGTCATAACGCTTCCGCTATCAGTCTATGAGGATACGTGGACACACTCTCCCCTCTCATTGCAATGCATCACCATGATCTTGTGTGTGCGTTGGAATTTTTTTGAAATTACTACGTTCCCCAATAGTCGAGTCCCCTTGCCTCAGTCCTTTGGCGTGCATGAACTTGTCACCTGCACATCCAGTCACTAGCACTCTTGAGCTGGCAGTGGTAAGAAGTGTTGCTATCCAAGATATCCAACGCTCCGAGAATCCTTTAGCTCGTAACACTTCAAACAAAAATGGCCACGCCGGGGAGTCAAAGGCTTTAGTTATGTCTAACTTGAGCAACACTCCTTTCGCTTTCCTTCGATGCATCGAGCGTGCCATTTGCCTCACCAAAAGAAAGTTGTCATGTAAGCATCGCTGATGACCCACAAGTATAGGGGATCTATCTTAGTCCTTTTGATAAGTAAGAGTGTCGAACCCAACGAGGAGCAGAAGGAAATGACAAGCGGTTTTCAGTAAGGTATTCTCTGCAAGCACTGAAATTATCGGTAACAGATAGTTTTGTGATAAGGTAATTTGTAACGGGTAACAAGTAACAAAAGTAAAGAAGGTGCAGCAAGGTGGACCAATCCTTTTTGTAGCAAAGGACAAGCCTGGACAAACTCTTATATAAAGGAAAACGCTCCCAAGGACACATGGGAATTATCGTCAAGCTAGTTTTCATCACGCTCATATGATTCGCGTTCGTTACTTTGATAATTTGGTATGTGGGTGGACCGGTGCTTGGGTACTGCCCTTCCTTGGAAAAGCAACCCACTTATGATTAACCCCTCTCACAAGCATCCGCAACTACGAAAGAAGAATTAAGGTAAACCTAACCATAGCATTAAACATATGGATCCAAATCAGCCCCTTATGAAGCAACGCATAAACTAGGGTTTAAGCTTCTGTCACTCTAGCAACCCATGATCTACTTATTACTTCCAAATGCCTTCCCCTAGGCCCAAATAATGGTGAAGTGTCATGTAGTCGATGTTCACATAACACCACCAGTGGAAAGACAACATACATCTCATCAAAATATCGAACGAATACCAAATTCACATGACTACTTATAACAAGACTTCTCCCGTGTCCTCAGGAACAAACGTAACTATTCACAAATCATATTCATGTTCATAATCAGAGGGGTATTAATATGCATAAAGGATCTGAACATATGATCTTCTACCAAATAAACCAACTAGCATCAACTACATGGAGTAATCAACACTACTAGCAACTTCTACCTCTCGAGCATGCGTTGGTTTTCCCTTGAAGAGGAAAGGGTGATGCAGCAAAGTAGCGTAAGTATTTCCCTCAGTTTTTTAGAACCAAGGTATCAATCCAGTAGGAGGTTACACGCAAGTCGCCTTGTACCTGCACAAACAAATAAGAACCTTGCAACCAACGCGATAAAGGGGTTGTCAATCCCTTCACGGCCACTTGCAAAAGTGAGATCTGATAGAGATAATAAGATAAATATTTTTGGTATTTTTATGATATAGATTGGAAAGTAAAGATTGCAAAATAAAATAGATCGGAAACTTATATGATGGAAAATAGACCCGGGGGCCATAGGTTTCACTAGTGGCTTCTCTCAAGATAGCATAATCTACGGTGGGTGAACAAATTACTGTCGAGCAATTGATAGAAAAGCGCATAGTTATGAGAATATCTAGGCATGATCATGTATATAGGCATCACGTCCGCGACAAGTAGACCGAAACGATTCTGCATCTACTACTATTACTCCACACATCGACCGATATCCAGCATGCATCTAGAGTATTAAGTTCATAAGAACAGAATAACGCATTAGGCAAGATGACATGATGTAGAGGGATAAACTCAAGCAATATGATATAAACCCCATATTTTTATCCTCGATGGCAACAATACAATACGTGCCTTGCTTCCCCTGCTGTCATTGGGAAGGACACTGCAAGATTGAACCCAAAGCTAAGCACTTCTCCCATTGCAAGAAAGATCAACCTAGTAGGCCCAACCAAACTGATAATTCGAAGAGACTTGCAAATATATTAAATTATACATATAAGAATTCAGAGAAGAACCAAATATTGTTCATAGATAATCTTAATCATAAACCCACAATTCATCGGATCTCGACAAACACACCGCAAAAAGAATTACATCAAAAAGATCTCCAAGAGAATCGAGGAGAACTTTGTATTGAGATCCAAAGAGAGAGAAGAAGCCATCTAGCTAATAACTATGGACCCGAAGGTCTGTGGTAACCTACCCACACATCATCGGAGAGGCTATGTTGTTGATGTAGAAGCCCTCCGTGATCGATTCCCCCTCCGGCGAAGCGCCGGAAAAGGCCCCAAGATGGGATCTCATGGGTACAGAAGGTTGCGGCTGTGGAAATAGGGTTTCGTGGTGCTCTCGGATGTTTTCGGGGTATATGAGTATATATAGGCGAAAGAAGTAGGTCGGTGGAGCCACGAGGGGCCCACGACGATGGGGGCGCGCCTCCCTGCCTCGTGGCCGCCTCGTTGCTTCCTTGACGTCCACTCCAAGTCTCCTGGATTGCGTTTGTTCCAAAAATAACTCTCCCGAAGGTTTCATTCCGTTTGATATTCCTTTTCTGCGAAACATTGAAATAGTAAAAAAATCGCAATTTGCACTGGGCCTTTGGTTAGTAGGTTAGTCCCAAAAATAATATAAAAGTGCATAATAAAGCCCATTAAACATCCAAAAGAGATAATATCATAGCATGGAACAATCAAAAATTATAGATACGTTGAAGATGTATCAGCAACCCACATGTACCAATATGAGGTTTTGAGACAAAGATTGGATACAAGAGATGAACTAGGGTTTGAGATGAGATGGTGCTGGTGAAGATGTTGATGGAGATTGACCCCCTCCCGTTGAGAAGATCGATGGTGATGACGATGGTGATGATTTCCCCCTCCCGGAGGGATGTTTCCCTGGCAGAACAGCTCCGCCGGAGCCCTAGATTGGTTTCGCCAGGTTCCACCTCAAGACGGCGGCGCTTCGTCCCGAAAGCTTCCTTCTGATTTTTTCCAGGGCGAAAGACTTCATATAGCAAAAGATGGGCACCGGAGGCCTGCCAGGGGGCCCACGAGGCAGGGGCGCGCCCCACCCTCGTGGAAAGGGTGTGGCCCCCCTCTGGTGCTTTCTTCGCCCAATTTTTTAATATATTCCAAAACTGACTTCCGTGAAATTTCAGGACTTTTGGAGTTGTGCAGAATAGGTCTCTAATATTTGCTCCTTTTCCAGCCTAGAATTCCAGCTGTCGGCATTCTCCCTCTTCGTGTAAACTGATACGTCTCCGTCGTATCTAGTTTTCCAAACACTTTTGCCCTTGTTTTGGACTCTAACTTGCATAATTTGATTGGAACTAACCCGGACTGACGCTGTTTTCAGCAGAATAGCCATGGTGTTATCTTTGTGCAGAAACAAAAGTTCTCGGAATGACCTGAAACTTCACGGAGATTATTTTTGGAAATAATAAAAAATACTGGCGAAAGAATCAAGGCCAGGGGGCCCACACCCTTTCCACGAGGGTGGGGGCGCGCCTGCCCCCTGCCTCGTGGGCCCCCTGGAGCTCCACCGACCTCAACTCCAACTCTATATATTCATGTTCGGGGAGAAAAAAATCAGAGAGAAGGATTCATCGCGTTTTACGATACGGAGCCGCCGCCAAGCCCTAAACTTTCTCGGGAGGGCTGATCTGGAGTCCGTTCGGGGCTCCGGAGAGGGGAATCCATCACCGTCGTCATCATCAACCATCCTCCATCACCAATTTCATGATGCTCACCGCCGTGCGTGAGTAATTCCATCGTAGGCTTGCTGGACGGTGATGGGTTGGATGAGATCTATCATGTAATCGAGTTAGTTTTGTTAGGGTTTGATCCCTAGTATCCACTATGTTCTGAGATTGATGTTCCTATGACTTTGCTATGCTTAATGCTTGTCACTAGGGCCCGAGTGCCATGATTTCAGATCTGAACCTATTATGTTTTCATGAATATATGTGAGTTCTTGATCCTATCTTGCAAGTCTATAGTCACCTACTATGTGTTATGATCCGGCAACCCCGAAGTGACAATAATCGGGACCACTCCCGGTGATGACCATAGTTTGAGGAGTTCATGTATTCACTATGTGTTAATGCTTTGGTCTGGTACTCTATTAAAAGGAGGCCTTAATATCCCTTAGTTTCCGCTAGGACCCCGCTGCCACGGGAGGGTAGGACCAAAGATGTCATGCAAGTTCTTTTTCATAAGCACGTATGACTATATTCGGAATACATGCCTACATTACATTGCTGAATTGGAGCTAGTTCTGTGTCACCCTATGTTATGACTGTTACATGATGAACCGCATCCGGCATAATTCTCCATCACCGATCCAATGCCTACGAGCTTTTCACATATTGTTCTCCGCTTATTTACTTTACCACTGCTACTGTTTCAATCACTACAATACCGCTATAACGGTTACCTTTGCCACTGTTATCGTTACTATCATACTACTTTGCTACTAAATACTTTGCTGCTGATATTAAGTTATCCAGGTGTGGCTGAATTGACAACTCAGTTGCTAATACTTGAGAATATTCTTTGGCTCCCCTTGTGTCGAATCAATAAATTTGGGTTGAATACTCTACCCTCGAAAACTGTTGCGATCCCCTATACTTGTGGGTTATCCAGACTATTTTCTGGCGCCGTTGCCGGGGAGCATAGCTCTATTCTTTGAGTCACTTGGGATTTATATCTGCTGGTCACTATGAGGAACCTGAAAGACGCGAAAACAAAAATTTATCCCTCAACTACGAGGGGAGGTAAGGAACTGCCATCTAGCTCTGCACTTGATTCACCTTCTGTTCTGAGTAAGCTTGCGACACCTAAACCTTCTTCTGCTATTAATTCCGATATTTCGCATGTTATTGATGATACCACTTCTGCTATGCATGATACTTATGATGAGACTACTTCTATGTCTGATACTACTGTGCCACTAGGTGAATTTCTTGATGAACAACTTGCTAGGGCTAGAGAGAATTAAATTATTGAACCTGATAATATAGATGAAAGTGATGATGAAGACTCTCCCCCTAGATATGAATTACCTGTTGTGCGTGAGGGCTATGTTATGGATGAAGAAACTGCTAGAGACTTTCTTGCTTGCAATGATAGGAGTGATCTTAAGAAATTATTAGCTAAGTTGAAACAAAAAACTCTGAATGCTAGAATGAAATATGATCCTGCTTATGCTACTTCACCTATCTTTGTCACTGATAAGGATTATGAATTCTCTGTCGACCCTGATATAATTACTCTGGTTGAATCTGATCCTTTCTATGGCTATGAATCTAAAACTATTGTGGCACATCTTCCTAAATTAAATGATATAGCCACCCTGTTCACTAATGATGAGAAAACTCGCTACTATTATATCCTTAAAATATTTCTGTTCTCATTAAAGGGTGATGCTAAGACATGGTTTAACTCTCTTGATACTGGTTGTGTGCGTAGTCCCCAGGATATGATTTACTACTTCTCTGCTAAATATTTCCATGCTCATAAGAAACAAGCTGCTTTAAGGGATATATATAACTTTGTGCAAATTGAAGAAGAGAGTCTCCCACAAGCTTGGGGGAGGCTTCTCCAATTGCTTAATGCTTTGCCTGATCATCCTCTTAAGAAAAATGAAATACTTGATATCTTTTACAATGGACTAACCGATGCTTCCAGAGACCACCTGGATAGTTGTGGTGGTTATGTTTTCAGGGAAAGAACACCAGATCAAGCTGAAATTCTATTGAATAATATGTTGACCAATGAAAATAATTGGACACTTCCTGAACCAACTCCTAAGCCAACTCCGAAGAAAAGGGGGTTCTATTTCTCAGTCCTGAAGATATGCAAGAGGCAAAGAAATCTATGAAAGAAAAAGGTATTAAAGCTGAAGATGTTAAGAATTTTCCTCCTGTTGAAGAAATACATGGTCTTAATTTACCTCCTGTTGAAGAAACACATGGTATTGATAAACCGACACAGGTAGTAAAGGTAAATTCCGTGACGCCCCCGATTCAATCGTACACTAATCATACACGCAAACGTGTACGATCAAGATCAGGGACTCACGGGAAGATATCACAACACAGCTCTAAAAATAAAATAAGTCATACAAGCATCATAATACAAGCAAGGGACCTCGAGGGCTCGAATACAAGTGCTTGATCATAGACGAGTCAGCGGAAGCAACAATATCTGAGTACAGACATAAGTTAAACAAGTTTGCCTTAAGAAGGCTAGCACAAACTAGGATACAGATCGAAAGAGGCGCAGGCCTCTTGCCTGGGATCCTCCTAAACTACTCCTGGTCGTCGTCAGCGGCCTGAACGTAGTAGTAGGCACCTCCGGTGTAGTAGGAGTCGTCGTTGACGGTGGCGTCTGGCTCCTGGGCTCCAGCATCTGGTTGCGACAACCAGGTAGAATGGAAAGGGGGAAAAGAGGGAGAGAAGCAACCGTGAATACTCATCCAAAGTACTCGCAAGCAAGGATCTACACTACATATGCATGGGTATATGTGTAAAGAGGCAATATCGGTGGGCTGAACCGCAGAATGCCAGAATAACAGGGGGATAGCTAGTCCTGTCGAAGACTACGCTTCTGGCAGCCTCCATCTTGCAGCATGTAGGAGAGAGTAGATGGTGAGTTCACAAAGTATCATCGCATAGCATAATCCTACCCGGCGATCCCCTCCTCGTTGCCCTGTTAGAGAGCGATCACCGGGTTATATCTGGCACTTGGAAGGGTGTGTTTTATTAAGTATCAGGTTCTAGTTGTCATAAGGTCAAGGTACAACTCCAAGTCGTCCTGTTATTGAAGATCACGGCTATTCGAATAGATAAACTTCCCTGCACGGGTGCACCACATTACCCAACATGCTCGATCCCATTTGGCCGGACACACTTTCCTGGGTCATGCCCGGCCTCGGAAGATCAACACATCGCAGCCCTACCTAGGCACAACAGAGAGGTCAGCACGCCGGTCTAAATCCTATGGCGCAGGGGTCTGGGCCCATCGCCCATTGCACACCTGCACGTTGCGTGGGCGGCCGGAAGCAGAACTAGCCCCCTTAATACAAGAGCAGGCTTACGTTCCAATCCGGCGCGCGCCGCTCAGTCGCTGATGTCACGAAGGCTTTGGCTGATACCACGATGCCGAATGCCCATAACTGTTCCCGCGTAGCTGGTTAGTGCATATAGGCCAGTGGCCAGACTCAGATCAAATACCAAGATCTCGTTAAGCGTGTTAATTGATGTAACCGCGGATGCCGACCAGGGCCAGGCCCTCCTGTCTCCTAGGCGGTCTCAACCTGCCCTGTCGCTCCGCCACAAAGATCCACCCAGAGGGCCGTCGGGACAAAGGTCCTTTCAGCCCCTCATCCGTGAATCACTCGCGGGTACTCCATCAGCCAACCCGACTTTAGTCACCACATGTATCATGTATAAAGTATATAGTATATACCCGTGATCACCTACCGAGTGATCACGACCCGATAGTATAGCACAGTAGACGGACGAGAAGGTAGGGCCACAGATGGAATACTAGCATCCTATACTAAGCATGTAGGATTGCAGGTAAAGGCAACAACAGTAGTAGCAAGGACAGGCTATGCATCAGAATAGGATTAATCGGAAAGCAGTAACATGCTACACTACTCTAATGCAAGCAGTATAGAGAAGAATATGCGATATCTGGTGATCAAGGGGGGGACTTGCCTGGTTGCTCTGGCAAGAAGGAGGGGTCGTCAACAGCTTAGTCGGTCGGGGCACCAGCAATGGCGTCGGTCTCGTAGTCTACCGGAGAGAAGAGGGGGGAGAAACAATGAATACAATGCAAACAAATGCATAACGATGCATGACAAAGCAAACAGCGGTGTTAGGTGTGCCCTAACGCAGTAAGAGGTGATACCGGCGAAGGGGGGAAACATCCGGGAAAGTATCCCCGGTGTTTCGCGTTTTCGGACAGATATACTAGAGGGGGAAAGTTGCGTGTTCGATATGCTAGGGGTGTGTGGCGGACGAACGCGCTGCGTATCCGGATTCGTCTCGTCGTTCTGAGCAACTTTCATGTAGAAAGTATTTTCATCTGAGCTACGGTTTATTTTATATGATTTTCTAAAGTTTTAAATCATTTTTAGAATTTACTTAATTATTTTAAATCAACATTATCCAGAATAGTGCATGCTGACGTCATCATGACGTCAGCAGTCAACAGCCGTTGACTGGGTCAAACTGACGTGCGGGACCCACCTGTCATAGTCTGTTTAGGTTAATTAGAATTTAGCTAAACTAATTACTGTTTAATTAAACTAACTAATTAATTAGAGTAATTAAACACGATTAATTAACTTAATTAATTAATTAATAAATAATTTTAATTAATTCATTTTTATTTTTATTTTTTTATTAAAAACGTTGTGGGTGGGGCCCGGCCGTCAATGGGGCAGAGGGCCCTAACGGGCACGGGCACTAGCAGGCAGCAGGCGAAGCCCCGTGAGCGCGCGGGCGCTGGCGGGCGCCACGCCCGAACGGGCAAACTCGGGGCGCGGGCGAGTGGCCCGCCGGAGAGCGGCCACGACGAGCCGGCCGCGGACGGCGCCAACGAAGGGCGGTGGGTCGGCGATGCTGGGCAACGGCGAGGCCACGACGAGGAGGGCAGCAGAGTTGCGGCTGTAGGAGGCGGCAGCAAACAAGGCGAGCACTGGCAGCAGGGCGAGAGCGAGGCGACAAGGACTCGGGCACGAGCAGCGGCAGGGTAGCAGCGGGGAGGGGCTTGCGAGCAGCGGGCCGCGCGAGACTGCGTGCGGGTTAGGCGTGGCGATGGCGTGCGCGGGTGTAGGCACTGGGCGTGGGCGGACGGAGACGATGTGCGGCAGGCGGGGCTGGATGGAGAGGGGTGGCAGAGGAGGAGCGGCTCACGGTCAGGGGAGAGGCGCGGTCAGCGTGGTGGCGGGGCTAGCAGGCCGCGACGGGAGCGCGGGCGCGGCCGGAGTGGGTCGAGGTAGAAGCGGGCGCAGCGCGTGCGGGATGGCGCGGGCGCGCGGTGACCGTGCGGAGCGGGCGCGTGCGCGCGAGGCGGGACGCGAGGTAGAGGAGAAGGAGGGGGCCTCACAAGGGGTTGCAGGGTACAGGGCAGTGGGAGTTGAGGAGGTCGACGGGGACGACGGCGATGGGGAGGCAGTCCGGCGAGGGAGGCTCCGGGCAACGGCGGGGTCGCAGCCGTTCGGGCCCCAATCCAGATCGGATCGGGGGGAGGGGGGCGCGTCGTGAGGGGAGAGTGGGGGTATTGGGGATCGGGTGAGGGTTAGGGTTCGGGGAGGTGGCCTTGTAGGCCAGGGGTGGCTGGGCCGGCCGGTTGGCTAACTGGGCCGGGTGGTCCAGTGGAGGGGGGGTGTTGTTTCTTTTCTTTTTCTTACCTTTCTGTTTTTCCTTTTTCTTATTTATTTCCTTTTAGTTGTTATTTTACTTTCTTTTAAGCGTACTTTTTACTTAATATTAAAATGATCCCTAAATTAGTAATACCACGAAACCCACTGCCACAAAAGGCTTTATCCCAAAACAATTTAGTTTAGAATTTTATTAATTATAAAAGCATTTAAATATTGGTTTTGCTATTGTTTTATTCATTTTAGATTATTTAAATATTTTATAAAAGTGTGGTTTCTCCAGCATAATTACCTATGCATTATTCGGCTCCACCCGAACATTTAGTTTTTAATATTTGAAAACTTTTACTGTTTGCCTTTATTCTAAATTTGAAATTTGAACTGGGTTTCGAACTGACGCGAGTTTATCAACAGTAACCGAGGTGACGTGGCATCATTAGCGGAGGTTCACTGTAGCTTAATTATCCGGGCGTCACAATTCTCCTCCACTACAAGAAATCTCGTCCCGAGATTTAAGAGGGGGAGTAAGGGGGAAGGGATTTGGTTACGACATTCTAACGAGTCTTCTCGGTGTTGGTTGCTTTTCCTGAAGTAGTTGATCCATTACATTGATGTCTTCATTCCTCGGCTTCAGGTCATCATGATGAAGTTGTCGTCCTTCCTTCAGGATCTTCACCGTACTTACGAATGGGGTGAGAAGGGAAAACCCTATAAGGACGGATTCTAACAAGATCGAACATCAGACGGTTAACTCAAGGGAAGAAGCATAAGTATCTCTTGAATTGAAACTTAAGAAGATGTCGAGAGCAAAGTAAGAAGGTACCATGAGAAGTTTCAAACAGATAGGCAAGCGTTCGATGCCTAATCAGAAGGTGAAAGGGGTTCAGAGCAACGAGAATAAGTATTGCGTCTGATACCCGAATAGATCACTTGGCAGGTGGCCCGTGAGTTAAGAAGTCAAGCGCGAGGAATAACTTTGGAAACCGGGGGTGTACAGGAGAGTCAGGTTTCGATCCTGTGGAACTGTGGGTTATGGGCCCACCATGTGGGTTAAAAGTAGGAAGGGCGCTGACCTCTTGCACAGTCATGATAGCAAGGCATGTCAGAGAATACCCTGTCAGTTATGTCAGCAACAACATCGGTACCAAGGGGGAGGGACGAAGAGAACCATTTTCCTGCTCGTTGAACGAGGCGGACAATTAGGCAACGTTCTCGTCCATCGGTGGCTACCGGAATGTCATCAACAATAGTAATAGGGTCTTTCTGACAGAATTGTACACCGAGGTGTTTACAGAAGCAGGAGAATATTACTGCTTAGATCATGTAGATCACAAGAAACGTTAAACCAACCAATGGAAAGGAAAATATGATTATCAGATTAAATAGAACAATGGAAAGAAAAATGTGTTTAAACACATATTTCAAGGGTATATCCTTCACAAGGACAAGCAGAGCATGATATCCATGTCAGGATATAATGTAGAAAACTCTTTAGGTAGGGGAGAGAAATTTCATGACATTACCCATAATGCGGTGTTTGGATAATTGAGCAGGAAACTTTTAGCATTGGGCTTCAAATGTTCTTGTTGAAAATCGGTATACCATAGACATGCTTCGAGATAGCATTGACATGGTCATCAGGTGAAGATCAGACTTTGGAAACACAAAGGATTCATCGGAAACAACTTATAGGATAAGTCTTACAATTTCCTCATGGAAGAATGGATAACCTTGCTGAAAAGGAATCTATAACAATAGGGCCTCCAGCCAGGTGTGCTAGGCACGACATCACCTTACCGGGTCACATAAAGACCATTGTTATAACTCTTGGAAATATGTTCCAACCATCATATCTGACCGAGATTCGGATCTGATTGGTGTCAGGATACCTCAAATACACGATGCTCTAGGAGAAAAGGTGCGACACAAATTGACGAGATGACATCGAAGATTCTCGCGAAATGAACTATGGAAGCGAGTTCGGAAACAAGAGTTCATCATTAAATCAAGAAGAGGATGAGGAGGTGGCTGATGGACTCAGCGATAATTCAACGAGGTATCCAAAAAGATGGATCTCCACAATTATGTGGATAAGGAGATAACATTTGTCAGATCAAATGATATAATGAGGTATGCTCGAGGAAAACATACTCAATTTAAACATTGGTGGAAAGTTGCACCCAAAATATGGGCTTAGGTAGCATGAACAATGTTGCAACGGTGATTCGATAACCAATAGTCTAAGAATGAACTATTGACCATTAACTCCAAAGCACTAGGATTGCTAGAGGTTTTGAATTCACGCATCATAGTTCAATTGTCGGTATTCAGATTAGAAACAACACGGGGATCAGAAAACGAATGGAGACAGCGAGAAGTATTACTATATCAAGAATTCTCAAGAGGTGGAGCAATTCTCACAATATCCTTGACATAGAAGATGGTAATACTTCAAGGTAGAACATAACATAAGATGGTTAGCAAGGAGCTCCATAACATGAACAAGTTTGTGATGAAAGGAAGGTAAGGATGTTGTCGATGGTATCTCAAATTACCAAGGAACAAGGATGGCACTTATCATCAAGAATTCCATTGATATCCTGGAAGGAGTCAAAATTTTGATGATGATCACGACAATTTGTTGTCGAGAGGATCCACGAAGAAGCAATTGATCAGTGACTGCATCAAGCAAAAGGATTGATGCAGCAAAAGATTATTGGAACCACAGATACGACACAAACCCAGAATCAAGTTTGGTGTTCGAGGTAAAACGGTAAGACGAGGAAATCGACGTAAACTTAGCTCATCGTCGAATGTTGTGCTCTGGGAATAAGGACCGGGTGGCACAGTTAAAATTTAGCACGATAATGATATAGCCGATCAGGCTAGGAATGACTTGAAGGATTAATAAACTCATAAGCATTGAAGGTTGCTCAGAGTTATTGAATCGGAGTGCGGAATTGATTCACTTATCGGTGTCCTTGAGTGTCCAACAACTCAGAACCCGGGGGATAATTGGAATCGGTGAGAAATAATCCATTGAAGAACTCATAAGAAGTAATATGGTTCTGTGATATTATCGAGATACCACGGGGTAATACTCGAAGGTAGATCATAATAGAGGTTGGAAGGGTGCATTGGTCTACAAAGGACAAGTGGTTTAACTTGCACGAGAAATGGTATTTAAAGGAGAACATGGTCGGAACAACGATTGCAAAATGCCAGATCCCAGATATAAGATAAACTAATACCAAGGAAATATTTATTTGAAGAGAAGCTTTAATGATACGATCTACATCGTTTCCATGGGCATGAACACAAATTTCAAGGTCGACTCCCACTTCTCCAATGCGAGACCATTCATTCACTGCTCTAATAAAAATGATTTCAGTGTGAAAACCTACCGGGTGAATTACTAGAGGAGTATGACCCGTGAAAAGTTTTCGGGTCACACCGATTAAGGAAGGCATAAGGTTCAACCCATCGGGATATCTTAGAAACATATACCACAATTCCAAAAGTAAATATCACCAGCTCGAAAAGCAGAGCATGGTTGGCCAAATCAGAGAATAGGATTTACTAATGGCATTATGTATCAGGGAAGAATTCACAAGACGATTAAATATGAAGGACATTGCCGAATAATAATCCAACAAAGGATTTGACGGTCGATAGCGGAGCTGATGTGAGCATCGGCACACAACTAGTTGAAGAAAGAATGCAAGGGCATCATATTATAGAACATCTGAATGATTCGATGCTTAGATATCAAAGGAATTATGATTTCCAAATCGAAGGATCAGAAGAGGACGCTCTGATCAAGGGTGGATAAGTTCAGTAGACCTAAGGGTACAATTGACGGCAAATAGATTGGTCGAGAACAAGCTCATGTTTAAAATGACGTCTGAGCCGGAAAGATAATTTAAAAGGATTGCGAGCATTCGCAACATTTTGAATCAATGGACTCAAAATGATAATGACAAGGGATGCCAATATGATTACGAGACTTAAGGGATTAACCATAATGCAAACAAGCAAGAATTCCAAGAGCAATAGGCTGCTCGGGATTTTCGGAAGTTCAAATAGTATTTCGAAGATTTTTGTGATATACTTTAATCAACTGGGGATGAGCGAATACTCGATAAGTGCAAGAAATTATTCGTAGGGCTATTCAGGTGGAGAAGAACTGCAAGGCAGTAGGCACAAAGTATTCTCGGGGTATCTTGTAATAACAAGATCGACTGGGAATAAAATTAAGAACGACAGGTGTTAAGTATTTATCCATAGGGATATTTCGGTGGTAGGGAATTGCAAAGGTGACAGGCACAAGGTCTCTATCGGAGAGTATCTTCAAAACCTTCTGGTGCACGGAGCAATCATCTGGAGTGAGGGGCTCTCCGGGAGGAAGTATTTTCGAGAACCTAAAGTTAGATTTTAGCAAAATCATTTAACCCGGATAGAAGAGAGTTCACAGTCCTAGAGTAAAGGTCGAGGAATAAAAGATCCTACTACCACCCAATGGCGACGTGGGCCCGTAAGCCGCACAGCCATGTTAGTAAAAGTTTTTCAATGACTAGACTCGACTTCGGCCAAGGAGTTGGAAAGGGGGATTCCTACAGGCAGTCGGCTCTGATACCAACTTGTGACGCCCCCGATTCAATCGTACACTAATCATACACGCAAACGTGTACGATCAAGATCATGGACTCACGAGAAGATATCACAACACAACTCTAAAAATAAAATAAGGCATACAAGCATCATAATACAAGCCAGGGGCCTCGAGGGCTCGAATACAAGTGCTCGATCATAGACGAGTCAGTGGAAGCAACAATTTCTGAGTACAGGCATAAGTTAAACAAGTTTGCCTTAATAAGGCTAGCACAAGCTGGGATACAGATCGAAAGAGGTGCAAGCCTCCTGCCTGGGATCCTCCTATACTACTCCTGGTCGTCGTCAGCGGCCTGAACGTAGTAGTAGGCACCTCTGGTGTAGTAGGAGTCGTCGTCGATGGTGGCGTCTGGCTCCTGGGCTCCAGCATCTGGTTGCGACAACCAGGTAGAATGGAAAGGGGAAAAGAGGGAGAGAAGCAACCGTGAGTACTCATCCAAAGTACTCGCAAGCAAGGGTCTACACTACATATGCATGGGTATATGTGTAAAGAGGCAATATCGGTGGGCTGAACTACAGAATGCCAGAATAAGAGGGGGATAGCTAGTCCTGTCGAAGACTACGCTTCTGGCAGGCTCCATCTTCCAGCATGTAGGAGAGAGTAGATGGTGAGTTCACCAAGTATCATCGCATAGCATAATCCTACCCGGCGATCCCCTCCTCGTCGCCCTGTTAGAGAGCGATCACCGGGTTATATCTGGCACTTGGAAGGGTGTGTTTTATTAAGTATCCGATTCTAGTTGTCATAAGGTCAAGGTACAACTCCAAGTCGTCCTGTTACCGAAGATCACGGCTATTCGAATAGATAAACTTCCCTGCAGGGGTGCACCACATTACCCAACACGCTCGATCCCATTTGGTCGGACACACTTTCCTGGGTCATGCCCGGCCTCGGAAGATCAACACGTCGCAGCCCTACCTAGGCAATACAGAGAGGTCAGCACGCCGGTCTAAATCCTATGGCTCAGGGGTCTGGGCCCATCGCCCATTCCACACCTGCACGTTGCGTGGGCGGCCGGAAGCAGAACTATCCCCCTTAATACAAGAGCAGGCTTACGTTCCAATCCGGCGCGCGCCGCTCAGTCGCTGATGTCACGAAGGCTTCGGCTGATACCACGACGCCGAGTGCCCATAACTGTTACCGCGTAGCTGGTTAGTGCGTATAGGCCAGTGGCCAGACTCGGATCAAATACCAAGATCTCGTTAAGCGTGTTAATTGATGTAACCGCGGACGCTGACCAGGGCCAGGCCCACCTCTCTCCTAGGCGGTCTCAACCTGCCCTATCGCTCCGCCACAAAGATCCACCCAGAGGGCTGTCGGGACAAAGGTCCTTTCAGCCCCAATCCGTGAATCACTCGCGGGTACTCCATGAGCCAACCCGACTTTAGTCACCACATGTATCATGTATAAAGTATATAGTATGTACCCGTGATCACCTCCCGAGTGATCACGGCCCGATAGTATAGCACAGCAGACGGACAAGAAGGTAGGGCCACAGATGGAATACTAGCATCCTATACTAAGCATGTA